>NC_056748.1:227914412-227999412 GCF_019279795.1 Protopterus annectens
TGTTCTTGTGTATACATGCTGAAGTGGAGAACATACCAGTAGTGTTGGCTTGCATACATAAATTCCCTGTATATACATCTTAAATGCAATAACTACAGTGTATGCATTCATCCCATAATAAATCTTCTGTCCTTGCTGTTATCTCAACTCAGCATATACGATATTTTCACTCCCCTTTGTTACATTGCTGCTTTATATCCCTGTCACATCCTTTGCTAGCATGTCCACATTTTTTCACTTGCTTATTACTGCTATTGTCATTGACATCAATTATCATTACATCAGTATTGCAGTATTTATGTCAGAAACACTTTGACACTTCAACACATTTGTCTGGAATATATATTTTATTTATTTATTGACATTTGATGACCAGAAAAGTCCAATTGGGTAGGAGCTAATTTTCAGTGGAGGTCCAGAGAAAAAATCTCCAATGTAGTACAAAACATTTTAAAAACAATAATTTTACAATTTTCAAAAATAATACAAAAAAAATCTACAGTTTAAATAAGTATACCAAATTAGATGTAATATGAAAACATTTGTTAAGAACAGATACAAGTTATATAACAATGATTTAATATTTAGAGAAATTTAAGCCAGTTTATAAAGAAATTATGGTTTAGACTGAAAAGCTTGAAACTGCATCAATCGACTGGCATGTGGTCGACTTGCAGTTTTCAAGTCGGCAGAATGTCGAACCCAAATGAATCGACTACACTACAGAGAATAGATAGTGCAAGTCGAGTATTTGGGTACAACATTGTGCAGGAGGGATCACGGTTCAATGAGAAACTGGGAATTAGCCCATTTCCTCACTGTAGTGCGATCTCGGATTTGGTATACTTAGTGTGCAGGGGGTGGAGGGATGCATAGGCCCCCTGCAAAATAGTAGAAATAACATACCACTGACTGTACAGTTTAACAGTACATTAATGTGCATAGCAGGAGGCGAATTGATGCCACCTCCTGCTATGTGGAATACATCGAACCACGGTTGTCATTTTATTCATTTTTGCTTTGGTTTACTTTTTAGCATTCCGAATTCCACATTTCTAGTCAACATTCTAAACGGTTGACTGAGGCAGATTCGAAATGCCAATAGTTACCGAAATTAAAGGTAACGTAGCATAATACAAACAGAAATTGCAATATGAAGTAAGAGAAAAGAAGACTTAAGGTATATTTATGAGTACACTTTACCTACTTCTCCTTCAATATTAACTAATTATGCATTATAAAACAATCATTCTTTGTGTACAATTCCCTCATTTCACTTCCCGTTCCTTCAGAATTCTTTAACTTGCCATTAATATTTCTGGGCTAAAGTGCATGCTAGTATAGTTGGTTGGCCTATATGCAAACCGTTTTGTTTACATTCTGCACACATGCTTGCAAGCACTTTCCCATGTCTATGAACACTATTGATGGGCTTGAAAAGGTGCTTGCAAACATGTATGCATGATGTGCAGCGTGCATATTTGACTCATCATGCTAACATGCTTATATCGTATAGGCTTAGCACGGTGCCTACACGAGTGTTAATGAATCCCAGAGAATTTAACTAAATGACTGACTACAAGAGTGCTGCTACAGAAAGGGAAGAACATATATATATATATATATATATATATATATATATATATATATATACATATATATATATATATATATATATATAGACATATATATCTATATCTATCACTATATATATATATATATATATATATATATATATATATATATATATATATATCTTTTGTGGAATGGATAGTGAAAAAGTACATGTTATTTGCTTTATTAAGCAAAAGAAAAGCTAGCAGAAGCATGGAGCCTAAGACTCATAAAGGGATGCTTGGAAGCTAATTAAATTACACTGAAATATTTATTATATTTCATCAAATATCATACTGCATTAAGCCCTAAATGGAATTTTAGAATGAAAGATAATTAGATTACCATAATTAACATGGCTAGATATAAGCTGCTATACATGGCTTTTAGGAAATTACCTGGAGTAATGATAGGACAAACAAAGCAATGGTTTACATAACTAAAAATAATATTGGTACATAATTTGCTAGCACACACACACACATCTAGAAATAGGGTCTTCTTGTACACGCCTGTAAAGCCATTTGCACTGTGAAAACATTTAAAACAATACAGGAAAATAATGATTACCATTGACTGATGTTCATTTTCATAAATCAATTTTTAAAACAAATTTAGTATAGTATTACCAGCCACGAGTTTAACAGACATGAAAGCAATAAGGTCATCTTTAACAGCTATGTTTCTGTTTTTTTGTAGTATTTTGGTTTTGTGTCTGTAGTCATTGCATTATACACAAGGAAATAACTAATGCATATGGCATGCATTTGTTTAAAATATTTAATAAATGTTTCATATTTTTTTGAAAGTATCTTGCTAGACACTGAAATCGGGATCTATTTTACACCAGACGGTATTGTGGTTATAGATAAGAAAATCAAGAGTTACATAACTTTCTTCAGCATGACAGCGGGTTGTAATTGTATCCTAAAGTTAGTAGTAGTCGATTCTTAAACATTACTGCTAATATGCAGAAAGTCTGGAAATGGTGACCAGGAGTCTGAAAAGGCTGCTGCCAGTGGTAATCCCTAACTAATGCTGGTGACTGCCCTTTCTGATTCAGAGTCTGGCCCACTGCAGTAATTCTACAGAGTATGTGCAGTCACCTTGGTAAGTCCTGTACATGACTGTGTTACATAGACTCTTCCTTAGAAATGCCTGTAGTAAGGCATATTACACAACCAAGTGATTCAGAGAATTGCTCAGTTGTGTACGTCAACATGCCTGGCTATGTTAATAAAAGTGGCCAAAAAACTAGGGTCAAGACTGGCTAAAAGCTAAGATTAGGTAAGCGTCCTTACAGAGTTAGTGGTGTGGGAGTGTGAGTGTGTGAATATGTTTGGCAACATGTGTGCATGAGTGCGGATGTATGATCGTTCTTGGGTGATTGTATGTGTGTGTGTGTGTGTGTGTGTGTGTGTGTGTGTGTGTGTGTGTGTGTGTGTGTGTGTGTGTGTGTGTGTGTGTGCGTGTGTGTGCGTGTGTGTGTGTGCGTGTGTGTGCGTGTGTGTGTGTGTGTGTGTGTGTGTGTGTGTGTGTGTGTGTGTGTGTGTGTGTGTGTGTGTGTGTCTTTGAATGTGTGCATGTGGGTGAGAATGAAATGGGGGGGGGGGTTGCCTGAGTCAATGAGATTCATGGGCCGCCAGTGCTGATTACCACAGGAAAGGTAACACTAATGGTAAGACCACATGATTTGGATACATGCAAATTAGCCAGTAATTAAGTATTTTGTCATTACAGCTAAACATGTCTCTGATATGCATTTTCTACAATCACAGAAACAAGCCCTTGTGGGCACAGCCCATAGCATCCGTGATAGAATTTCTTTTGAATCCCAGCTGGCATGTTACAAAACCTGCAACCCCAATGAATTTCAGAAATCAATCATTAATCTACTGACATCAGAAAAATCAAATGAACAATGTTTAAAACAGTCTGTAAGTAAAATAAGATGACTTCAGTATTAATAATGCTAAAAATGTGTGAAGACTGTTACTCAGCTGAAGCGTACTGGGTGTCTGAACAATAGTGACAATACACTGTAGTAAAACCAGTGCTGTGCAAAGGGGCAGCAATAATGTATTTCATCATGAATGAATGATGTTTCCAAAAATGTCATTTGTTACCTATTACCACAACATTCAGTCTAATTCTGAAAGCAATGTGAAATAGGACTGCAGTCATTTATGTTAATAACAATTATAGGTGAAAGTGGTTAGGTAAAAAAATATATATATATATATATATATATATATATATAGTTGTGTCTTTCGGCTTTTCCCGGTTAGGGGTCGCCACAGCGGATCTCCGGTCCGCTAATGACTGGCAGTAGATTTTTACATGCCAAGTTGCCAGCTTTGACACACAACCTTTAACGAAGGTACGCCCATTCACGCATGATTTATATTTATAGTATATGCAGCAAAACCTTTGCAGTATGTGCAATATTATCAACAGTGAGAGGTGAATGTCCAGGAGTCAGCAGCAGTGGAGGTGCCTGATGAAGAACCTGTTGAGAACCCAGCCTGAGAGGGCTGACTATACCAGGTGCAGATGGGTGCAGTTAGAGGATGGCATAATGGTTAAGATGTATACCTTGCAGACAGAAGGTGCAGGGTTTGATTCTCACATGAGGTAATTTGCTAGTCTTAAAATGGCTGACAAGGGCAGTTAGCCTAGTACTGATCTATGAATCTATGAAACTATGAATCATAGCAGTGGCTATGAGGCAGTGTCTGGTTCATAACTATAGCCCAGAAAAAACATTACATAGAGCAATAAAGGTGATGCATAAAAATCTACAGCCAGGCTGTGCTAAGATATGCATAGGCCGGCCAAACTGTACATCAGGCACAGGCTAACCTGATAACAGAGGACTGATAGCAGGGTACAGTTGCCATCATATGCACAGGTGGGGAAGGCCACAGTGACAAGTGAGTCAACAATCGTTTTTTGTGTGTGTATGTGTGTATATATGTATGTTTGTGTGTGTGCGCATGTGTGTGCACGTGTGTGCGCATGTGTGTGTGTGTGTGTGTGTGTGTGTGTGTGTGTGTGTGTGTGTGTGTGTGTGTGTGTGTGTGTGTTTGTGTGGGTCTACTTCGAATAACCGAAGCGCCACATCACCGACACCCGGAAGACCGAGACGGAATGACCGAACAGGTAGGTTATCGAAAACGCAATATCCTGACAGCTGAAAGACCGACAACGGCAGCGTGTGAGCACGATCCGGTAAGTGTGCGAAAGTGAAAGATTTAGGATTGGGGAGCGGACAGGTAAGTGTACGATAGTGAGGGATTTTAGGTTAGGGTGTGGGAAAGGTGAGTGTGCGGTAGTGTCGGACTTAGGGTTCCGGTAAGGTAATTGTGTGATAGTGACGTAGTGTAGTGTAGGGAAGGGTTAAGTGTGTTAGGGTTAGTATGCGGGTGGAGTGAGTGTGCGATAGTGACGGGCTTAATGTTTTAGGGTGGGTTAAGTGAGTTAGGGTTAGGGTGCAGGTAGGGTAAGTGTGCGATAGTGACGGTGTTGAGGTTTAGGGGTGGGTTAAGTGAGTTAGGGTTAGGGTGCGGGTTGGGTAAGTGTGCGGTAGTGTCGGACGTTAGGGTTAGGGTTTAGGTTAAGGTTAGTGGATATATTATTTTGTGCAATGTGTAGTTGACGTTTTTTGTGTCGGTGTAGTGGTGTTCGGTTTTTTGAGTTGTTGGTGTTTGTCGGTGTTGTGTGTTTTCGGTTGTTTGGGATCGGTAACTTGTGTGTCGGTGACTTGGAAGTTCGGTGATAGAAAGTAGACCCGTTTGTGTATACATGCACATATGTGCAGGCATTGTGCCAGAGTCTGCTGGACAGGTCCAGAGTAACTGCATGAGATGTATGCCCTAGCCACACATGCCCTTATCTGCAGGGGGTATCCTCTCCTGAGAGGGCCATAGGCACAATCACCAGCACACACAAAGGACTGGATGTTCCATGAGCACAAACAAAAGTTCATGCTACAGGAGGTCTCTGCATAAACACCACACCTGCATGTATGCCAATATCATCCTACAGTGCTCTCAACACTGGAATGAAGTATGGAGTTGGTAGGGGTGGTGCTATGGGTCCTAGAGAGTGGCTATCTGCTCCCACAATGGGCCTACCCTCCAGAGACAGAAGCAGACTGGGCATGAGAAGTGCAGCAGGCATGATGTGCAGCCACACAGGAGCACCTGCTGTGAACAAACTTCCTGCACCTTATGTCCATAATGCTGTACATCTAACCCATGCACTCCTACAGGTCTTCATACAGACGACATGCATCCATGACCAGCACATCTCTGTCCTTGCCTTCCCCTCTATTATGGTTCTGTGCAAATGTTGAGTAGTGGCCATGGAGACACTCAGTTCTGGAGGGGGTGTTTCTTATCAGTACTGCACTGTTTTTATTTACTTGCTTAGCAGTACTGCACTGGTTTTATTTATTTGCTTAACAGTACTGCACTGTTTTTATGTATTTGCTTGACTGAATTATTTACTTTTCTGTGTCTGCATGTATATATTTATTGATCACTGGTTGAATTTTTTTTTTCTCCTACCCTCCTACGCAACTGCTGTTGTGTTCTTGAATTTGTGGCATTTGCTGTTGCACCCCCCCCCCCTTACTCTAAATTTGATCTGGGACACTCCACCCATTCCCATCTTATTCGCTCATTCTACCTAATACAGAGATCATTTGGGAAGGCCAAACACCTTAGTTCCTTAAACTTAAATTATCTTCTGTTCCTTCTCTCTCCCTTTCCACTTTACTAACAAACAAACAAGAAGAAGCACACTTTATTCAGCTGCTTTTACTGTATTTCTGTTTCTTCCTCCTACTCTATTACTTCATCTTGCTTTTTTCTGCTACTTGCTGCTGCTTGTTCTCCAACATGTTAAATTGCATTTTTTCTGTTGCATTTATTACTGCTTGTTTATAGCCTGTTTAAATTGTGTTATTCTAAACCTCTTAGTTTTGGTTTAAGCACTTGGGCTTTAGGCCTGCTCCTTAGCTCTCCCTGGCCTTTCTCCCACAGATTCTGACAAATATGAATGGACAATTTCCTACAGCTTCTCCTGCCAGTCTGGTTGATATGGGAATCCTGAGACAGTGTAGCAACTGCCTCATGTACACAGACAACTGTCTACTACCATCACTAATGAACACAATTAATGGGAGATGCCATTACATTAGGAACCTAGAGTCTATGCTCTCTCCCTCACAAGCCAGTATATCTAGCACTGAGAAGGTTACAATCACTACACCTCAAACACCACCCACACCTATACAACACCCACCCACAAGTGTAGAGGTCCTCAACAAAAACATACCCAAACAAAAGAGACCTCCAGGGCAAAAACACACGCAATCTCCACAGCTCTCCACACCACACACCATGCATAATTCAGACACCTGTGTGTCACAACCACTAAGACTTAATCATAAACCCAACATAATAGTCATAGGATACTCCATTGTGAGACACACAGATGTGCCTCTCAACAGGCTGGATAAGGAGAAAGTCACAGTTAGTTGTCTGTCAGGGGCCATAATCCACCATATCACATACACACTCAGGTCTCTCAACAACAGGTACTGTTATGACTCTGTCATAGTCCATGTTGGCATGAATGACTTAAGAAATACCTCCCTGGACTATATGAAGAGAGACATGATTGAACTTGCTGAATATGTGTCCCAGGTGGGTATGTCCCTAGCCTTAAGCAGCATTCTACTGTCAACCAGAATGACGCCTCAGTACAAACAGAAAATGATTGACTTTAACAATTGGCTTAGTTTCTGGTGTCATTCCAGGGGGATCTAGTACCTGACAGCCTGGGAAGATATGATCGACAGACCATGATACTTTGCCAGAGATGGCCTGCATCTGTCTCATTTGGGCTTCAGGCTTCTGGAAAATGATCTTGCCTACACCATAGTGCCTTTTTTAGGAAACGTGATGAGGTTAAAACTACCAACATAAAAATTTCAGCAAAACGCAAATTAAAGGTCATGCTGCTAAACACTAGGAGTCTAAACATGAAATTGCACTCATTGCAAGTATATTTAACCCTGGAAAATTCTGACATTTGTACAATAACAAAAACCTGGTTCAAAGCTGTGGAGAACACCCCATCCTTACCTGGTTACTCATCCCATCATACATTCAGACCCCCAAACTGTGGGCAGTAAAGCAAAAGGAGGTGGAGTTTCAATATATATTAAAAACATACACACCTCCAGGCTGGTTAAACAGTATGACGCACAGGAGACACTCCAGGTGCAGTTAACCATTGACAAGACCCCTACACAAATCATAGCTAGCTACAGGCCCCCAAATCTGACTCAAGATGCTCAATCTGTCTATCTGGACCTTTTCAAATCTATCAAGATTCAAACCTTTACCTTGATCCTGGGTGACTTTAACTACCCAAACATAAACTGGAAGAACTACTCATGCCAAAACACAAATGCCCAGAGGTTCCTCAATTTTGTCAATACAAATGCTTTGGAACAGCTAGTTGATACCCCCACAAGAGGTGATAATATCTTGGACTTGGTATTAACCAACATGAGTAACCACTGCAGTATCCCTGCAGCATCATCCTCACTAGTAAGATTCCACCATAAAGCGGTTACTTTCAAAGTCACCATCTCCCCTGACCCCATGTAGCTAGAGTCAAACAAAAAAACTTCTTCAAAGCTGATTACAGCCTCCTGAGGGATGGTATAAACAGCTTCACAGACCCACCCCCTCTCTAGGAACTGGCATTAGTATCCAAAACTATACCAAAACACTACACAAGCATTTATATAGACGCATGGAATCAGGAATACCTGACAGGTCTAAATCATCCCCCGCAAGGAAGAGTAAACCTGTCTGGTGCACATCTTTAATAAATAAACTCTATAACAAAAGGAAAAAATTGCTGCCAGGACCAAGAAGGAAAAGGTGCCCAACTGGAAGCAACCTCTCCTTAGCCTGAACAAGCAAATAAGAGCACTAGTGAAATCCTCTAAAGCAAACTTTGAGTCCAAATTGGCCACATCTACTACAGATAATCATAAGGCCTTCTTCACATATGTCTCAAAGGAAGCACCTAGATCTGTTCAGAACTGGTGGTTAAGGACACCACATATACAAATGCCGTAGCTGTAGCAAACTTGCTGGCTGACAGATTCAGTGAAAACTTCACCCCTCTGCCCTCCCATCGGTAAATCAGGACATTCCCGGTAATGGACCCTGTCCCCTTATATCTAGGTAACAGGTCATCACTGCTTTCTCAAAGGCAAAAAATGCAGCCTCCAAGGGACCTATAACATCCCAGGCTGCATCCTACATGAACTCAGACAGAAACTTGCAGCACTATTAGGTGCCCTATTCAACTAAAGCCTGAGTACTGGCTTTGCCCCAGCTGAGTGGAGGAAAAACACTGTCATCCCTTTGCACAAAGGTGGCGCATCCACTGATCTGGGAAATTATAGACCCATCAGCCTAACTAGCCTGATCTGCAGGCCATGGAACGGATTATCATGGACCTCATTAACAAGGACAGTGGCAAACTGCAAACACTCAATTCCACACAGTTTGGCTTTGTTAAGGGGAGGTCATGTCTATTAAATTTAGTCAACTTCTTTGAGACAGTCAGCAAAGCCATGGATGAGGGGAAGATGGAGCACACCTCCCACCTTGACCTGGCTAAAGCCTTCGACACTATTCCCCACTCAGGCATAATAGATGAACTATCTCAACTAGGCATCAATCCATATGTTACCAGATGGGTAGCTAACTGGCTCAATGGTAGAGCCCACCTAGTCAAAATAGGGGAAGCCACCTCAAGCAGTAGACCATAGCAAGTTGTGTACCCCAGGATTTGGTCTTGGGGCCTCTGTTATTTGGGATATACTTTTCTGAAGTGCAGGCATAACCAGTGGGCTATGGTTGACCAAGTTTGAACATGACTGCAAGCTGAGTACAGTCATTAGTTCTCCTTGTGAAGTAGACATCCTCCAAGAGGGTCTCAGTGAAGTAGACATCCTCCAAGAAGATCTCACCTAAATGAATGACTGGTGCCAGAAACATTACTCAAGCTGAATACCAAAAAAAGCATCATCATCCTCTTTGGGAAGAGTAATGTCCCCACAAATTATCACATTAATAACAACATCCTAAGCACGCAATAAGCCATGCGGTATTTGGGCACCCAGGTTGATAGCAATCTAACTTTTGACCATCATGTTGCTTTCATTGTACGGAAAGCTTTCTATATGGCCCATCTCATAAGTAAGGCTATTTCATCTGGGGACAAGGAGCTCATAGCATCCCTGTATTCTTCCCTTATAAGGCCCATTCTTGAGTACAACATCCCATTCAGCTTGTACCTTGCAAAGCACATGCAGCAGCTGTGGAGACCACAGAGGTTCCTCACCAGGAGATTCAAGGGCCTCAAAAATCTGCCATACACAGATAGGATACAAGCCCTATCCCTCTACTCAGTTTCATACAGACTCCTCAGATGTGACCTCTGTCTGGCAAACAAGGCAATCTCAGACCCTGCCTTGATGGGACTGCTGCATATCTGCAAGTCAAGCTCCAGTTGAGTAACCTGCATGCGTGCCCTCAACCTGGTCTGTGACATCAATAGGACTTGTTGTTGGGACAGATATGTGTCCCATCTGTGGAATAGACTTCCTCTCCATGTCAAGAAGAGTACCTCTTTACCTCTTTTTAAGCACAACTTGGATAACTGAATGGGAAACAGAAAATGCATCCCTGGGATTCCACCTGTGTCCCTGCCAGACAGGGCATTGGGTGCAGACTTATCTAAACATGTACTAAACTCTTGGCTAGGCTTATAAAGGCCTCAGGGCCAATAGCCTAGTAATGTCCTATGATCCTATGCAGTGACAGTGTTAGTGATCTATTTTTACACCTGTGCATAGTTTGTCTTTTGACTGCTGATAACATTCATGTCCACTATAATATTCTACCAAACATAAGCATGAAAGGCCCAGTTAGATCATGATGGAGCTTCTGCCAAGAATTCTCTGGCTGTTTCTGCAGCACAATGTAATTCTCTGCCTGTGAGAATTTACTTTTATGGTGCTTCTTATCTTTGAGCATGATAACCTGAAACTGCAAAAAAATATGCATGTAAGCTGTTGGAAAATCATGCACAAAATACACCTAAGCAGCTACACATGAAACTGGCCAATGCTGGCAAAACCCCTGTTCTATTACATCATTAATGAGGTATCCCACATTTGTCTGGCATTCATGTGGTGTTTCTATGGATGCTTGCATTGACACAGGACGTGGATGTCAAAAAACCCTGAGCAGCAAACAGTGCACGCACACAGCTGTAAGTGGGACACATTACCTGGATGTGCACTGGGCACATAGGCAAACATACTGCCTCTGTACATTTTGTAAGATTAAAACTGTTGTGACATACATCTTGTTACTCCCTCTGACTGTGAAGGTGCCACAGACCCTACACAGGATGTAACTGCCAGTGTTCAGCAACCTCCATGGCAGTAACATACACCACTCCTGTGAAGTGCAGTGCATCTGAGCCTACTGTGCAATCACCCAGTATAGGACAAAGAAGAGTAAATGTCTGCAGTATATAAATGGGTATGGGCCTACAACAGGACATCCCTCAAGACATGAATGCAGTCACCTATTACTGCCCAAAAATGTCAGACTATGTGTGTACATGTGAAGGCCATCCCCAAAAGACCAAAAGAAATAGGAAAGGCAAGACATACACTGCCCTGATACAGCTGTAGGAAGGGTATAAGCCAAACTACTAAAAGATAATGAATTAAACATCACCTACAGTGATGCTTGATGCAAGCAAGACATGTATGCTTGTTGTAGAACCCAGTGGCTCCATAGTCTACAGGTAAAATGACTCAGTGGTACTGTATTCTCCCTGCGCCCAACTTTATACTATTCATGCAGACACTTTCTGCACTTCTGTAGTCCATAGGAGGGGATGATTGCAAAAAGTATTTAGACACACCAGGCAAACTGTACCACCATGGAGGGATGTTGACAACAAGGCCACTGTATGCATGCCCCTGGAATATGTCTATTGCCCTTACCAACGAACACAGCCCACAGTACTAGATGCACAGTGGTACTGCATCAGTAATCTTAGCATCCAGATATGTAGAGCTTATTGGACTCACACAACTTACTAGATACTTGACAGAGGTCACCTTACTGTGCAAGACACTAGTAACGTAACTAGGGTGGAGTGAAGGGGGCAACTGCTTCAGGTGCAAAGTGTTACAGAGTGCAATCATCCATCCGATTCAACCCATCAGCCTGATGGTCACTCTATAGTGTGCACCAGCTTTAAAAAGCCAGTACTGCAGTTGTGGTTACATCTGAGTGCTGTGTAGAGTATGTGTAGTCTGAATTATAGCAATTGCTTGCTTCATTGTAGCAAGCAGCTTGATACAGGTTGACAGTAAAAAAAATACCTCTCCATGTGTGGTATAAACAAGATAAAAGGAGAAACATTTTTTTTTTACTGAAATGTGAGGAATGAGGGGCAGGGCACAGAAATGGGAATTGATTTGGTTTTGCATTTCATGATCCCCAGGTACCTTATTGCAGACGTTCCTTTTTTGCTCTTCTACTGAAGACCTGAGGCAGGAGGAAGGGGGCATGTAACTGACCACCATGTACCATTTGGACCATCTTTATTTATTGATATATATATATATATATATATATATATATATATATATATATATATACATATATATATATATACATATATATATATATATAGATATATATATATATATATATATATATATAGATATATATATATATATATATATATATATAGAGAGAGAGAGAGAGAGACACCTGGTTTAACAGCTGAGGGTTGCATGGATTGGAAACTTGTACATCAGGAACTCAATTGACTTCATGCAGTTATTCAGAAGTCCTTTTTTTGCTCTTCACTTGAAGGGACGGGATGCTGGTTGAACCAGCTACACCTCTGTGTGAGACACCATAGCTGTGAGTTGAATTATCAGCTAGTAGAATACCTTCTAATACTTGCATAGCACAGAGTCCTCAGTCTACATAGTAGACTTAGTTATCTGCATAATATACAAGGAAACAAACCTCAGAATTATTTTTTATGAGCCTGCCACATTATACCCCCTCCACTTTCATTCCCATGGAAGTATACCCTACCCCTGTATACAGTCCCCCACACAGTTACCAGCACATGATTATGGCCCAGAAAAGCCACGTTTGATTAGCAGCTCAGGACTCTGAGGCACTAGCAGTGAAGGATTAATGTGCCTATCCTGGGGTGCAGTGTGGAACTGAGGGGTGCATGTACAGGGAAACAACTGCAGAGTGCTGCCAATGATCAGCATGGTTGTACTGCTGACCTCAGTCCTTACAGAAGTGACGTATGAATGAGCACTGATGCCCATTGCAGAATGTTGCTAGGCACAAGTAGTAGTGAGGACTGAGTAGAAAAAACACACAGCAACAGTATGATGCTGTTTTGGCATGGCTTGATCTCCTCCCTGACCCCATCCCTAGTATGTAGGTAGTCTAGAGGAGTTAAGAAGGAGTATGTAGACCCAGAAAATGAAGAGAGGCAATGGAGTTAGCTGAAAGCTGCATGGAGAACAAATGCCTCATAAAATACATTTCCCCACACAGCACTACCATTACTGACATTTACATTCATTTTGTTACCCCTTGCATGATCAGACTGTCATGTATGACCCCTCATATGATCAGACTGTCATGTATGTCCTCCAACAACACTCAAGTAAATCAGTAGTATTGTATTATACCAAAATGAAACATGCACCATTCATCATTCATTTACCTCTTTTTAATGTGTTCCACTTGTGGTAACTATTCTAAACCAACTCTACAGTTTGTTATCAAGCATTCTTTTATACCCCAATAAGGCCAGCACTGGCCAGGGCTGCTTTTGCACCCCATTTCAAGGCTGATCGCATAGTTCTTATGTCAATGTGACTCATTTAAACAAATGTTCCAAATCTCACATTTATCTCACTGCACAATTTATCAGTGCATAACTAAGAGGCTTGGACAGCTTCATGAACCTGCATGAGTACCTGTCAAGCACAGCAAACTTGGGCAAATGGGTCAATGACCCTGATGGGGATGTGGGGCAAACATATAATAGTATTATGGCTTGTATTAGCACTAAATAACAAACTATTAATAAATATAGATGGTGTGTTGTTTGTACAAACTTTTGTGCCATTGGAACACCCAAATGCCATCATGCCAGGTATTTTGGCACTGTAACTGGTCATGCTGCACAGCTGCACAAAGATGTAGATCATGTATTGACAGAAGCAGCATGTATGGCTGCAAGAGAGCTGCCATATTTCTTTGGATTGTGATCTGCTGAATGGCGTTCGCTTTCAAGGACACTGATGGTGAAAGTCCTCCAAGGTAATGGTCTAATGAAAATATGATCCTCCTATAATTACTGTATAGAGACAGCCAGGAGAACCTGGCTGGGAACTCTTATGAGGGTCATCAGTAAAATGTTGAAGCCTAGCATAATCTTGCTAGTGTGACGACTACTGCTACTGACATAAGCCACTCTTTTAAGCAGTGCTGGCAGCACTTCAGTGACCTATAGAGGTGTTGTTCTGACTTTCACAGCCAGTAGGAAGAAGAAGTCAAACAGAGGTTCCCTGAAAGTATGCGGAGCTCACTGCTCTATATTTCTTTTATAGCTAAATAGGTCCTTACTGGACATTTAATTGATGAGTGAAATATTTGGTATTCTTATCTTTCAGCTCAGGATGAAATAGTAGAAAATGCATTCCTAAACCAGATGAAAATGGAGAGCCTTTCTAAGTGCAGATGTAAATATGATTTACTGTCATGTTATTGACCATTTAGACATGACAGAGCAGCTTAGCAGCACTCACTAGTGCAGATGATATAGTTAGTTGTGACACAGCTCTGCCACTTGCTTTTGTACACGAAGACAAAACATGTAGACATATGATGCTTTGCCCAAATGCATGCAAAATCTGCATGATCATGATATACACATGACTCATTTACTGGGAGATGACTAGCTCTCTCTGCCTGGACAGAGTACCAGCTGCCTCAAGATGCCACATATGCAAGTTGGTTGGCACATCCTTGTGCTGTGAACACTGGCCCTAAATGGATGAATGTGGGCCAGGGAGGGTTAGGGAGGCTGCAGGAAGGCACATGACAGCAATGACCCATGCCTCACTCCAGCATATGCCCATGTCAATGACATGTTTGCCTAGCATATACTTAGCATTTGCGCTATACAAATATTGTGTCCCCTAATGCATAGCAATCAATTTTACAGTGCTTCAGAGGTACAGGTACAGTACCTTCACAGGCATGTTTGGTTGCCTAAATGGTACAACTGTCAAAGTCCACATGGCATGTCTTAGACCATGTAACTTGCATCATATCCACAGGGCCATAACCCGAACCCTCATGGCCTAAGTCCATCTCCCATCCTACTGCTGTAACCTCAACCTCACCACATCCATATCATACAATAGGGACATTTGAGCTTAGGTACTTAGCAGAACTACCAGCCTGGCATAGCAGCATACCTAGCAGTTGTGTAATACAGCAATAGTTACAAGTATGAGTGGTCACCAGAAACATTCTGAGTGCTAATGTCTGTGTGCGAGTGTGTCTGTCTCCCTATCCCTGTCTGTCACTATCCTTTTTAAAAACAAAATATTTTATTTGATGTTTGATGTTCTATTTCTATTTATTTATTTTAACAATTTGTTATAGCATCTGTCATTAATATACCAACAGTTCAGCACCAGTACCCATCCTGCCCTTAGTTCCAGCCCTCTATCACCAGCACACCATCTGCCTCCAATCCTGCCTCCCTGTCAGACATTGAAAGTCATGTGGTGGAGCACTGTGACTTGAGGCTATCCTGAGTGGCCACTAGCAGTCACTCACTGGAAGGAAGTGTTGCTGTTCCCTTTGTTGACACTGTCAGGGTGCCACAGTTTGTTACTTAATGGGAGTTGGCAGAGGTGGTGGGGAGTCGCTGGAACAGTGGCTTAAAGCCTGCAGTGGCTGTCTGGAGAGGCTCTTCATGCAATTTGCAGAATCGCAGTCATCCTGCTTGACATTGTCATCATCACCATTTCAGGAAGGCCCCAGTGGAGAGGTTGGTTACAGTGGTGACTCATCTCTTTCTGGGTCTATCCAGAGCAGCATGGTGTCAGGAATGGATAGCCATCTTATCCCCCCATTTTGCTGATCTCCTTCATTGTGTGGCACCTGTTTCCACTGTTTGCTGTGCTGCCTTTCCCATCAGTTCCTTTGTTTAGATGTCACTGTATTAATTGTCACCTGGCCCCATTTGTGTCAACACCTCCTCATTGGCATTTATCTTTGTTTTATGTTGCTTGTTTGTTTGGGTGACCCTGCATCCATAACTCTACTCTCTTTCCATTCCCTGCGTTCTCCTTACATCTTTCCCCCAACCCTTCCTAAAACAAAATGGACACCTGTCCCACAAAAAGGTATATTCTTCCTCCCTTTAAAACTTCCACTTTTACCTTCCCTGTATCCTTGTGTATGTTTTTTCTGCCTGGACTCCCTTCTCTTCCAATACACCTATTTCCTTCCCATTTCTACCAATAAAACAATGCAGAGGCTTTGTTGGGAGCCACTTACTGTGGCTTCTAGCCTTTCTTGTGGTGATGAGAAATAGCACATGCACTTGGGCATGTGCATTCTACTTACTCACTGCTGATGGCTGCAACACTCCTAGCCATAATCATAGGAGACACTCCATCATTGCTGAACCTGTCTTTTGTACCAACAGGTTTCGTAAATAGTTACTGCTTTGGTTGCAAGATTCCTGCTAGTTAATTCACAGACTGTTACTAAACTAATGACCTGGGGAGCCTTTCTAAGCTTACCCATATTTTCCTGAAAGAGTAATGACATCCAGATCCAGATAGGATATTGAGAGCCAGGAATTTATAAGTTACCTCTGTCATAAGGGACATGGATGCCAGGCCAGGTACAAATTTCCTTTTCCCCATTCACTGGTCTACATTGCACTTAAATTGGGTGATAGACAAACTCGGCTTCACATGGATGGGAAGGGATGAAAAGCCTATTCCATAGGATGGGCAGTTCCTGGGACACATAACTGTTTCTCCAGCACATTCTATTTAAGTCACATACAAAATTCGGCTCCTTAGACCGTGTATTTCTGATACTGTTTGTCTTGCAAATATGCATATTTCCAAGTATGAGGTCTGCAGATGCCTTGTAAGCTAAGCATAGATCACCAATCAGCAATGTATAGGAGACTGAGTAAAGGGAATGGGCTTTGAGGTGCTCTGTGTAACATAGGTAGGTTATGCCTTGTATTCTTCTTGATAATTACCTTCAGGCCACATTGCATTTAAGTGGTGGCCTTTGCATGATTGCGAAAGTCATGTTTTTCAGTCTTAGGGGCAGTCTCTTGCAATCCTATGCATTAATTTTGTGTACTGTTTTATCTTTTTTTAATAATAATTTGCCCTGATCTGTGTATTTTTGTAGTACAGAAAAGGCAGAATGACTGATAGCCAAGCTTTCATTTTATTTATTTTCATCTGTTTGGCCTCTTCTTGATCTTCTGAAAAGATATAAATAAAATATTGTTTAAAAGGGATGAACTGAAAAGATATTCATTTAGGAAATGTAAGATTCATGATGATAAAAATATAAGAAATAATTCTAGTACAGGAAATTAAGGAGGTTGTAAATCCATATGTATACATTTAGTCATGTGTTGTTATAATTATTTTTACTGACTTGTTTAATCACATTTTAGTATTTAAAATATTTTGAAATTGCAAGGACAATTTGCTATAACAATAATTGCAAAAAAGTTAAATCATTTTAACTGAATAATGAATGTGTATCTGTGCAACCCAAATAAAAAAACAATAACCAAAGCAATGATGGGTTCACGCAGTCACCAGCCTGACCAATCAGAAATTGAATGTTATTCAAAGGTATATTACTTAAACTGCAGTGGTGGTTTAATTTTATGTTCTGATGAAGTCCTGAGTTGGAGGGACAAAAGCATTTAACATTCACACCCAATAAACATTTATTTTTTATTTATGTAGTGGATTGTTCATGCTGGTTTTGCAGTCACACAAGAATAAAACTATGGCTGGTGACTACATGAAACCATCGTTGCTTTGGTTAAATAATTTTAAAACATCTTCATTAGAGATCTAGGGATAATAATTAACAGCAATTTAATCTGTGTTCACTGTATATACTCCAAGTTAGAAAAGTATATTCTCTAGCCTATCTAATTTTAAAAGTCACGTCTTTTGTCTCTAGAAGCAATTCCAAAACATATAAATGCTGCATAGACGATCTGTGCTCACAGCATATTTGAACTCAAATTAACGCTTTTGTTCAAATAAAGGGAATTGCTAAGTAATATAAGGGGTTGCATATGCATTAGTAAATATGTATTTGCAAGAGGTTCTGTTTGCCACTGTTGTACCTGCCAGTATGTGATGTCACCTCCAGAGGTGCTGGGTCATAGAACCACACTTAACATTACTTGGATTACATATATATATATATATATATATATATATATATATATATATATATATATATATATATTCTACTTTTCTATAATCAAATAGAAAAAAGGAGACAAAATGGCAGATTAAATTAGGAGCAGATCAAGTACCGGGGTTGAATGACACCATCAATGTTAAGTGTTTTCTTAGTGATTGTAAGCTAGCTGTTATGGTATTTTAATTGTTAATTAAATTTTTAAAGTGATTGGTTATTTCTGTGTTTGAATTTGTATTTAATTGATGGATTTTATGACTGTTTGTGTTTCTGATGAAGTCTACTTTATGACAAAAGTGGTTATTAAAATATATTGCGCTAAAGTGTTACAACAGCCTGATTTCGTAAGTACACACAAGTGTTTTTTATTTTATTTTATATTGTTGATTGTAGTACCTTTTTGGGATTTGGTTCCAGCTTTTCAGTGGCAATTACATTACATGTTGACAGAAAAACTGTTTAGCCATAACACCCAGGCTAAACTGAAATGAATAGGTATGCTGACACTCACAGAGACAGCACATCATATGGTACCAAATTAAATGCTATTCTACTATTTAAATAGTTGAAGCAAAATCAGTGTTCTTCGTTCAGTAAGACAGTATCTTTATAAGTACAAAAATATAGGGTAAATCAGTACCTGTCGTCCTAACTGTCCACAAACTTACACATACCTGGGTGTCTCTAAGGTTTCCAGCCATCATGCTACCAGTGGGACACTCATGGCTTCGATCAAATGAGCCTGTTACCCATTGTATGAAGCAGCAGGAATTTAAAAATTCCACGTGAGTTAAACACTGAATCACTGTGGAAAAGCCTCACTCACTTCCAGCTTTAATATGATAATTCAGTTACATCACCAACACAGGCCTGCAAGTAGAGCTGCTCCCTGTTAGGTCCAGACATTTAAAGTTATGCAGTGATTGGCTGCAATTCATGAACGGGAAAGGCTTGGAACAGCAAGCAGCCTACAAAGCCTGCAGTTGTGGAGTTCTTTTTTATCAGTGCTTCTACAGCCTGAGAAGCATTCACCAAAGGGTCTGAGGTTTGATTTTTTTTTTAGTGATTGAGGAGCCGGCCAGAAAGGCAGAAGGGCATAAAGCTGGCAAGCCATCCATCCAGCCAGAAGGTAATCCATCCAGCCAAGCAGAAGGCAACCAAGCCATCCATCTAGCCAGAAGAGAAGCCAGCTAAACAGAAGGCAAGCTGGACAGCCAAAAGGCAAGCCAACCAGCCAGATCAAAGGCAAGCCATTCAGCCAACCAGAAGGTAAGATAGTCGTTGAGATGGGAGGCAAGCCAGCTAGCCAGAGAGGAAGCCATCCATCCAGCCAGACTGAAAAGAACCCATCCATCTTGCCATCCAGCAAGCCAGAAGGGAAGATATCCAGCAAGATTGAAGGGAAGCTAGCCAACCAGCCAGCTAGCCCAGAAGTGAAGCCATACAGCCAGCCCAGAAAAGTAAGCCATGCAGCCAGGCAAGGAGGCAAGCCAACTGGCCCAGTGAAGACTGTGATTGTTTTATTCAGTTTTGTAGATGTAAGTACACGTAGAATTTCATGGTTCTAACGTTTTAAAAAGTGGGATTATTCTACTTTATTTGCATCTTTACTTTTTAATGTTCACAGACAAATGGGGTGCACTGTACACTATTTTAATCTGTAGTGGTTACAAGTAGTAGTTTTTAAATGTGTGAAAAAGTGTGTATAAAATTGTCTTTATTTTTTGTGGGGTGATGTACCTTATTATTTGAATCTGCACTAGTGGTTCTGGGATGATTTGCAAATAGTAATTTTTAAAGGTGAAAATGATATATATATATATATATATATATATATATATATATATATATATATACATATATATATATATATATATATATATATATATATATATATATATATATATATATACCAATATATATTGGTCTACTTCTGTAGACCGAATTTACACTTTGCCGAAACTGAAAACAATGGGTCCACTCTGACGAAACTACATATACACGAAAGTACACACTGCCAAACAACAGAACACCGAACATCAGCTATCACACATCCCAAGAAAACACTACACATTTTAACATGTACACTTAAAAGCTTACCCTTCTTGATGTTTTTGCTGGGGGGGGCTGCACCTCCCACACCCCCTGCAGATTTCTGTACCAACTCCGAGATTGCACTACATCATGGAAAACGTACAATCCGGAAATGGTAGCATACTGCCTTGCTCGGTGTTCCATAGTTCAGTAGTGTGTACTTTCATGTATATGTAGTTTTGGCATTTTTTTTTTTTGTTTTGTTTTTACTGGTGAAGGCAATATTCAGAGGTTGATGTAGTGCACTTGGCATTTTACTAGAAGATGTTATCATAGTTGCTTCAGGATAGTTTGCTTTTACAGACAGAAATGTTTTGGGATAGTTTGCATTTTTTGGGGTGGAAATGTGTGTATTTTGTTTATTTTTTATGTCATCTTCAAGAAGTTAAAATGTGCTGCTTTGAGTCTAGTGCAAATATAACTGTACTACTGTTTGGCCATTTAATTTTTTCTTCATTGTGCAGGGTAAATCAGTGCTATAGGTTTTATTATTTCTTTTAATTTAGTTGAAACATGGCTCTTCAACAACCAGCTCTTCCTTAACCTTAAAAAAAACAAAGTTATTACTTTTCCTACCTAAAAAGTTCAACAATATTAAACCCTCCTTTTCCATACAGTCCCTTAATAACACTCCCATTCAGGTAGAATCCAGTATTAAGCTCTTAGGCGTAACCATCGACGATCAGCTTAAATTTGACTTGCATGTTAATAACTGTATCAAAAAGACTCATTCAGAACTAGGGCTCCTTTATCATAACAAGAAATTCCTTACCTCTGAAGCCAAGATTACTCTGTCTCTTACTTACCTTTTACCCAGTCTAATGTACAATTCTCAAATTCTCACAAATCTTAAATCAGCACTCCTGACCAAACTCAAATCTACCTACAACAAGGTAGCTAGATTTGCTGCCCAACAAACCTACAAATTCCATCACTGTCTCTCTCTAAAACACCTAAACTGGCTTGAATTACCCCACCAGCTTCTTCTCTCTCAGCTCCAGATCATCCATTCTATCCTATACCAGCCTTCCTACTGCCCAGCACTATCCCCTCTCATCTCCCATTATTCTCCCTCCAGACCTCTCCGAAGCTCTAACCAAGGCCTACTACAAATCTACAAACCAAAGTCTAAATTTGGAAGCAACATGTACAGCTATCAGTCCACTATTGCCTGGAATAGGCTCCCACTAGAAATCAGGACCCTTACACATCCTAAACAATTTAAGACAGCCACCAAAGAGCACTTTAAAAGTTACTTCTGCCCTTAACTCACTCTTCTCACTAGCTCTCTCTAATCTTCCTTGATTATTCTTTCTACTGCCTTCTAAAATCTATTAAGCAAATCACCTCATGAGAAACATTCTATTGTAATTGTCTTCCCTTCATGCAACTATATTATGATAAAACTGTTTTTGTAACCACTTACCCCAAAAACTATACTCATCTTAATGACATATTTCTTTTTATACATCTTGAAATAGTTATGCAATACTCCTGATTATTGACACTGTATAACATTGTCTTGCTACTTAATGCCTTGTAATAATCCTGTAACATTGCTGTTTAATGCTAATTTATAATGAAAATTGCATAATATGTTGGAGCTTTTCTCCCCGGTCCTCCGCTGAAAAAGGGCTCTTCAGCTCAGTCAGACAATCCCGGTCAACAAATGTAAAATAAATACAATTATTTCGTTTTTTTTACTTTTAAGGTTGGATTTGGAGGCAAATGAGGTTCTTGGGGTCCACTGTAATTTGTTTTGTAGTAGCCGTTTAATGATGACTTAAGAAAAGTGAAAATGTGCGCATATAATTTTATTCTCTGGGGGGCATTACATATTTAGAGGTGAAAGTAGTACATTTGTCATTTTGTTAATAGATGTTATTGTAGATGTTTCAAGACAGTTTGCTTCTATGGGTGAAAATGTGTGCAATTCATTTATTTTTAATGCTGTCTTCAAGAAGTTAAAGTGTCACAAGTGCATCTTCTCTGGTCTCTCTTGGCAATAGCAAGAAAAGTCATCACTTCAAACTGGAAAACCAAAACAATTGTATCTTTTGCTGAATTTACATTATTGGCTAAAACAGTATGTAATAGAGAACTTTCAACTCTTGCTTCTAGAACGACAAGAATGACACATAGGAAGTTATCCTGGATGAAACTAAAAATGTTATTAGATAAAATGTAATGATTTCAGAGTAGTCTAATGTTATGAGCATTTTTTGTATGTAGTTTTAATATTTAGTGTTATGTTTATGTATAATTATCTGCATGATGTAAGAAGTTCATGATTTATGAAAATTAATAAAAAGAAAGTTTAAAAAAAAAGAAGTTAAAGTGTACTGCTTTTGTTATAGTGTGAATATGGCTGTGCTGTTGAGGCATTTATTTATTTATTTATTTATTTTTGTTGTGCAGGGTAAATTAGGTTTTATTTCTTAATGCTGTGTTCAGAGGTAAATGGGTCTGTGGTGTTCACTATACACTGTAACCTATAGTGGCTATTCCGTGATGACCACAAGAAGTAGTTTTAAAGTGAAAATGTGTGTATATATATATTTTTTTTTTTTTGGGGGGGGGGGCACATTCAGAAGTGAACCTTGTGCATTTTGCATTTTACTAATAGATTGTTTCTAGGCAGTTTGTTTTTATAGGCAGAATTTTTTCAAGATAGTTTGCTTTTACAGGTGGAAATGTTTGCATACTTTATTCATTTATTTGTTTTAATGCCATCTTCAGAAGTAAACTGTATTTCTTTAGGTATAGTGGTAAAAGATTGCATTGTTACTATCCTGGTGTCTATCCTTTTCTTTGTTGTGCAGGATAAATCATTACTGTTATAAAGTTAATGTTTTAAAAAAAGATTTTTTTTATGCCTTGCTTGGATGTGGAATGTACTGTGGACACAGAGCTAAATCTGTAGCTGCTTTGTTTTAATACTTTTAATGCTTAAAAAGTTGCTTCCGTTAATGGTTTGTAAGGGTGATTTTTCTCTGGCTAGATGAGGTTTTAACTGCTGCAGGGATATACAACTTCTAGCAGCCATGTTAATGTCAAGATTTTAATAGCTGAAATGTTTTTCCTCATTGCTAGCTGTGGATCTAGTGTGCCATTTCTTAACCATTAAACCTTTTTACATTTTTTAATGGTATAATATTTCCATTTTCACTTCTATTGTTCATGTCTTCATTAAATCTATATCACAGATCAAACAGAACTACGTCACAAAATTGTTTCATGTTTCAAATGCCTATGGTTTTATGCCACTTCTTTCAGATGCCAGTTTTTTACCCCAGTTCTTTCAGATATCAATGCTTTCAAACCAGTTTTCAGATGTTAGTTATTAAAAATACCACTGTTTTCAAGCCAATTCTTTCAAATTCTAGTGTTTTTTTTTTCATTATAGTTCTTCGAAATGTCAGTATTGCTATATTATGTCATCCTACTAACACAGATCTGCTTGATGTATTGTATACCAGCTAATTACTTATTCAAAAATCAAGACAGCAGCTTCATCACAGTCTATCAGCAATAAGATAATGTGCAGGTGGCAGGATGTTAAGAAGATGGAATTCAATTGGATTGAGAAATGCAATGAGCTGATAGATGCATAAAGGTACATCAAAAAGGAATTCCTAATTGTCCATGCTGGAAGAAACAATGTCACATGACATGAAGCAACTGACCAACGTAAGACAGTTGTTCTGCAAGTAAAAAATAAGTCACCTGATGAGGCAACTGACAAACATAATACTCTTCTGCAAGCAAAGACAAGTCAGCTGTTGACAAAGTGGATAATTAACACAAACCTTGAAGGCCTAGAGCTCAAGATCATTGCAGCAGTGGCCTCGAAAGTGTTCCGTGCAGTTAAGCATAACATATCCTATAACAGTTTAGACTGTATAGTAAAACTATACAGCCAGTTGTACATTGACTCAAACATTGCAAAGAAACTATCTTGCAGAAGGAACAGGACTGAAATCATTGCTGAAAATGTTCCGGGACCACATTCATTGGAAAGTCTCCTACATAACCTGCACAAACCAGGCACTTCATTTTCCATATCATAGGAAGCTTCCAAGAAGGGAAGCATAAAATTAGTTCCACTTGTGCAGTACGCTTCCAAAGAAGAAGGTGTGGTGAATGGTTATTTGTACTTCTATGAAGACCCTGAAGAATCTGCCAAGGCCATAATACAACAGATCTCTACCATTATGAAAAAGTACTCCTTACCCTGGAGCACATTTCAACATATGGGGCTGATAATGCCAGTGTCAACTATGGAAAGAAATCCATGGTGCATACCAGATTAATAGAAAAATACCCTTCATTCCAGAAAGCTATAAGTGGTACCCACATAGTTCATAATGCAGTCAAAAAAGCTGCGGCAAAACTACCTTATGATGTGGAAGTCTTTGTTATGACACTTTTCAGTCATTTCTCAGATTTTGCCCCAAGAACCAGAGACTTGAAAGACTTCTTTGAGTTCTGTGGCATAGAATTTGAGAATCTCCTAAAGCACATGCCAACGAGGTGGCTGTCAGCCCTGCCAGCCATTGAGAGAGTAGTAAAAACTTCTCCCAGTGCCCCAGTCATATTTCCTCTCCCAGGGAGAAGAGAACCCCCCACAGTAGGTATGGCAGTACTTTTCAAATAATCAGCACAGTGAGAATACATTCCTTGTATTGCCCAAATCCATTTGCACTTTCTCAGTGTTGTTCTTATTGATGTCAATGAGCAAATAAGTATGCTAGAAAAAAACAGCTACTACTGCCATGGAAACATTTTTAATGATGGTCTCTGTCAAGAAAAAAAACTGCAGGCAAGAGCAGAAAATGCTTCCTTTGGTGGAAAACTTAGGCCCACTTTTGATCTCACTTGACAGCACTTCTTTCAACAAGCTGCAAAGGGACTTCATCATTCTTTTGGAGACAGCAGTCAAGTTCAATACTTAGAGCAGCAGTTTAACTTTTTTGAAACCAATGACTTGTTTACACCTTCAAAGTTATCTTTGATTGAGCACTTTGCATTCAGTGACTTAGTCAATGTAACCAGTGCCCTCAGGCTTTTCCAGGACTAGGTATGCATGTATGTATTTATTTATTTTTTGTTTGCCAAGGTTGTACACTGAAAAGAGAATTTCCATCCATTGCTTTTTTTTTTGTAAGAGTAGCAATGGAGAAAGAGAATCTCCGTTGCTGCTATGAAGCAAAAATCCTGATACTCTGTGAAGATTTGGAGAGTTGACAGGTACAAGAGTCTGTTGAGATTTATAGTGGGACAGAGTAAAAAAAAATAAGGAAAATTGGGTATGTTTCAGTTCTTTTATTTTTCTGAATGTACCTGATTTTTCTTCTTTTTTTCTGCTGTCCCTCCATAGCATATTCCAATAGGAAATCTGGCCACTGAATGGTACTTTAGTGGCTGGACATTTTTTTATTGGTATATGCTCGATTTACAACAGGCATGTCGGTTGGGCTATCCAATCAGCATGTACATTTTTGACTAGTAATGAGCTGTCATTGTATCATTATAATTAACTTGCATAACTTGGAAAAGCTTCCTTTGTAGGCCATCTACCTTCAATGATAGCATATGTATATTCATATAATAGGGGAATAGTGTTTTCTTCCTCTTCACTTATATTATTTATAAATTCATTAAATTTCTTACTCATGGATGAAATTAACTGGTTAGCAGATTCATCTCACTAATATTCTTTCATTAAATATTCTGGGGAATTAGATTTTTATTTTTGAAAGCAATCAGACCATAATACTAGTCCATTCCTTTTTAGCAAATTAATTTCAACACTGTTCTTAAATCCATTCCATTTTGATATTGAGTCTTAAAAACATATTTCTTAACTGTTTTAAGAATTTATTTCATATATGAAGAGTATAAATACTGAAATAAATGTCCTTCTAAGGTAAATTTTGTTAACCAGATGAAAGGATTTTTATATATTTCTAATTTATCATATTTAATAAACTTCTAAGAATTTAGTATAATCTGCTTCTGGATGGTTTTGCATTGATTAGTATAAGTTGAGTATATCCAGAGTATAATAGAGCTAAAATTTGTAGCAATAAAATATAATTCTACATCTGGGAAGCTAATACCACCAAACTCCCATAATCTTATATAATTTCTATAAGCAATTTTCTTGCTTTTTGTGATACGATAAGAATGAAGTTAACATTTTTTCCATTTTCCTTAATCGTTTTTGTCATGTATTAAGGCTACTGAATGCAATACATATATATATATATATATATATATATATATATATATATATACACACACACACACACACACACACACACACACACACACTCCTAATAAATCTATCCTCAAAAGAAAAAACATTCATTCCATTTTCAATAAGAAGTAACACTTCAAATCATACTCACATCTTGCTAGATTTTTATTCCTAAATATTTTAGTTATTTTCCTTCCCAAGAGTATTTATATTTATCTTTAAACTTAATATCTAGTAATTGATTTAACACTGAAGTTTGAGTTTTATTATTATTAAATTTCAGAAGTGATACTTCTTGAAACTTCTCAATTTCCTCATCTATTTCTCCCAATGAATAATTTAAATCTCATATAGTTAGTAAAATATCTGCAAAAAGCTGTATTTCAGATTAACAATCTCTGTTAATTGAGAATCCATCAATTTTTTTCATTGTTTCTTATCTGTGTATTCTGTTCAACAGTTTTCTAGATTGCTTATTTCTAAAAAATAGGTGAAGGGTCATATGTGACATGAAGCAGTGAGTTATTCTTCTATTACTGTCAGTCTTGAAAGACATGTATGTAATAGTCATAAAAAAGTTGATAAGCAATCAATTTTACATGTCATGTGTACAAACAAAAACACACCTTATGTGTTTGACTCGTGTTACTTTCTATCAGCTGTGTACTATGGACAAAAGTTGTTTTCAGTGATACTGACTGCAATATTCACCAAAAAAGCCTGTAATACATATGTCTAAAATACATAAACTCAAGACTGAAATGCTGACTTTTAAAGACTGGCTATTCAGAATCTTGAGAAAAAAGCTTTACTTCAGCATAAAAATACAGACACAGCTTTTGCAAGGGGGCAACCCCATTACATGACAGTCTTGAAGATAGAGATGCCCACAATTCTCTGACTTATTTATTCACAATCCCGAGATTACACAATTTGCAATACTCATTTTCCTGTAACACAAGTAATGCATGTATCTCAGAGGTCATGCTATCAGAATAAGAATAACCAATTGTAAGTGCATGAAGGGTGCAATTCCCCCACATACACATAAAACATCTAGGGGTGAGGAGGGATAGACTTCCTGCAAAAAATCATAACAATTTTTTTTCAGAAATACTTTCAGGTTGGTAGTGTCAGCTGTCATTCATCTTCAGAGCAGTGAGGATTCAACATCAAAAACAAATGTCCAGTGTTGAAGACCTGCCATTCAATTTCTGCAGGCTTTAGTTTCCCTAGTGAACAGATTAGTACTGCATACTCATTTCTGAGCACAGGAATGTGTGTTGTTGAACTGGTTCATTCTTTTTTTTTTTTAAACAATTTTATTGATTTTAAAGAAATAAATATAAACAATTACATGTTCTTTTAACATAAAGATATTTACAATTCAAAAAGTGTTCACATGAGCATTCACATAACAATGTTTAACAAATAAAGTGAATTTACTAAAACTATATACAAAGACATCCATTGAATATCATTGTTGCCTCGTATTTGATTATTCCATATATATAACATGCAGAGATGTTGAAATTTGATTTATATGATATCATTGTCAATCTCTTTTCAACAAATTCTATAGATTAACCCATATATGATAATTATAAGTTTTTCTAGATGTTCTAGATGTCACAGTTGCAATCTCCAACTGACAGACTTCCATTAGAATTTTCTTAAAATCATTATAGGAAGGAGGGAATTCAGATATCCAGTTTCTTGTTATAGTTTTCCTGGTTACTGCCAGTATTGCCCAAAGTAAGGAATGTTTAACTCTTTTTTACACAACCAGGTATGGGTGTATTGAAGAGTACTAATGATTTGGTCATAACTGGTTCATTCTTGACTTTGCTTTCCAATCCATCTTTGTTTGAATTTTACTGCATTAGGCAATACCCACATTAAGTAGAAACATATCATGAAAAATGTATACTGATCCACCATAAGCTACACAAGATATTCAGCGATCACAATAAGGACATATGAAAATACTATAATATAGTAAATGGCCCCATTTCACTCGCTTAAGAAAATACTTATTCTCTTCTTGCTATGGCTCCCTGGAACTTCCCTGGACACCCCATTTACATGGAGATTAAACAAACAACCACTGTAAATGTGAATCACAGTTCCTCAGAGATCAGGAAGAAAAGAAAAGTATATCAATAAATATAGTATACATCATACTTATCCCCCTAATTTTATAAATATTGCCTCATTTCTTCTATAATTTCCATTGCCACTTTTCCTCTGCCACAGCAGAATGTCTCCATTTTCCAGTCTTCTATTCTTGATAATGTCTTTGAAAAGGTTACCAAAACTCTAGATGAAGGACTTCCCATCCACACTGCTTATTTGCACTTTACCAAATCATTTGATACAATCCTCCTCTAGCAATATAATTAAGCTGGCCCAACCAAACATCAACTCTTTTCTAGTTCAGTGGACTGCTAACTGGCTGTCAAACAGACCACACTTAATCAGAATAAGTGATACTCTCTCTAAAAAACAAAAAGTAACTAGCAGTTCTCCTCAAGGTTCTGTCTTAGGTCCTTTCCTCTCTGGAGTCTATCTCTCTGAAGTAAATACAAATGCTAATAAACCTTTGGCTAACAATATTTACAAATGACTGCAAACCAGAGATCATACTGAAGTCCATCTCTGGGTCTATAATACCTCATCACGGCCACTAACTGTTAGATAATGGATTAACTGCACATCACCACACTACAGGAGAATAAACATTCTCCAACAAATGCCAATGAGAATATATTAACCAGTAGAAACCAAGTCCAATGCTTCACAGCAGCATCGTAAGCTGCTGTGAAACTCAGACTAAAAAAGCAAATGGCTGTCATTTTTATGCTTGATAAATTTGGATCTGATATCTAGTGAGCATAAAGTAAAAAAAAGTGAACAAAGAGGAAAAAGTAGTGTGTGTGTGTGTGTGTGTGTGTGTGTGTGTGTGTGTGTGTGTGTGTGTGTGTGTGTGTGTGTAATGTAGAGAAAGGTAAAGAAACACAGTGGCTGAGAGACTGAACCGGTACTTTCCTACTTCTTTGATCTAGAATTCTGGATAAAGCATGCAATTTTTAACAATAAGAAGTAGGAAACTCTGTCTAGCTTCATTGATTGACAATAGTCTTTGGTAATTTCCCAGGAAATCATACATTTTTGAGGGACAGAACACAATTAGGACATTTGAGAGGCCTGGAGGAGGGGGTTGTATGATTTTATTTATTAATTTGAGCACAATGCCCTATCTGAAATATAGTCAGTCAAGAAAGTAGCTGTACTTGCTGGACACATTTGTGTGTGTGTATTTGTCTGAGTGTGTGTCTTCTATTTTAGATGTAAGATATTTCCTTTAACAACTGCATATGCTGCAGCAAATTTGAAACATTAGATAAAGGAATCCTTTTGCATCAAAAATATAAAAAATGTATAGTAATAAAAATATAATATAATTTAACAGACAACCCATTATCTAAGTGCAACAATGCCTTCCAGGTTAGGTGTTATCAGGTTTTCAGCATACTGGATAGTGAATCCATTAAGAAGATGGTATCAGACATCAGAACCAGAGTAGAAATGGAGCCAAATAGGATATAAAAAGGTAAAACTGCAGATTTTTAACAACTTATGATTAAAACATAGAATGCACTAAAAACAAAAAGTAGAAAGGCTGTTTGGTTTGTATTAACATCATCATTTGCTTTAATGCACTCAGTATTAGGAGTAGCAACAAAAAGACTATGGAGCACTTCCAAAGTACTCTGGATATCATTAATGAAGAGAACATCTGGATCTCATTTGACCATGTCTGGCAAAGCCAGCTATTGAAAATTGAGTGGTATTTAAAATAAGCATTGTTATTTTCATGGAGTGAGAGACGGATGATAAAAAGACAAAGAAGTTAGGCAACATGAAGATCAAAGCAGAATTCAGTGTCAGTTTATAGGAAAAAATACATAGGAAAAACTGAAAAGGAATGATCATGGTCTTACAGAATGTAATTTTAAATTAATATTTTGAGCTGAATGATTTTACTAAATGGCATTCAGCCAAAAAAGACATCATGCTCAGATTCACAACATCCTCCTTACATAAGTAACCTACTCTGCAGTGGGAGCAAACCACTGCATTGTTTATACAGCTCAGACAGACCAAAGTGCATCAACCAAATGATTTGCTGATTAAATGTGATGTGCAAAACATCATTTGATGATTAAAAATTCAACAAGATGCAATACAATAGCATGATCACACAGTTTTGACTAAAGTGCTCTTTTTATCCTGCTAGGGGATAGGCATATAAGGAGCTGCAGCATATGTAATAAAACTCCATCTAGCTTGGACAGGCATGAGTAGACATTAGGACTGTATGGAAGGAGGAAAAACTAAGAGAAAGGAGAGTTCTGATGACAACAATTAGAAATAAAACAAGTAAACCAGTTAAACCTCTCAAACAGCCTAAGAAGAACTGCACTCACTTAAAAGCACTTTTCTGTGCTAAATTTATTACAGTTTGACAGTTTTTACAGGATCAGAGAAATGCTATAAAAAATAACCAAAGGCCTGTGGTAAAAGCCAAATCAAAGCAAAATACAGAAAGTTGAGTATTAGCAGGTTCAAGGCCTAACACAACATGTCAGCCCTGTTGGGAGGCACTTGTAACTCACTTGAGAAAACAAATCAATGGTCTCATGTGAACCAGGAAACATTAGTTCAGGTATACACACCTTCATCAAATTCATAGTGATTAAATGCATTTTTAAGGAAAAATATGGACAGCAAATATCCCAGCTTTAGCCAAATAACTGAAGTGGAAAGGAAGCAAATGAGCCAACAAAGAACATAATTTTGTCTAAAGGGACATAAGCTTGTTAAATTAGAAATTATCCAGTTAAACACTTTTTCAGCTATAATTTGATTTCTGTATCCAATGCCATAGTGTAGAGGTTAAAGCCTGACTTTGGCCTAGGCATCTTAGTTTCTTTCACCAGTCTATCTGAGGCTCTGTCATGGGAGATCAGAGTGCCCATACTAGGGGGAGGAGGGAGCAGAATACCCCCGAGATACACTGTCTTAGTTTGAGTTCCACGATTCGAAAAACAAAATGTACTTCTTGAGGATGGGCGATTCATCCTGCCGATTACAGCTCCATGTGGATGTCTATTGCATTCCCCAGCCTTGGGATGTTACTGAGTATGTGCAAAATCAGGAAAGAATAGGAAAAAACATTCCATAACAGCAGTGTGATATGACAGTAAGATTATGCAGATATGAATTAAGTACTGTCTTAGCCTGCTAGGGGATAAGTGATAGGCTTGAGTATGTGCATTATGAGAAGTTCTATACATGGGCTCTTACTTATGATCATAGAGTCTTTAATTCCCCCAACAGCCCTGGACATAAATGGACTTTAGCCTAAAGAAGACTAAGACAGGTCCTGTAGACCTGGAAGACCAAAAGAGGAATTGGGTATAGGTGAGCACCAGCTTAAAGAAACCAAAAATATAATAAAATAAAATTAAGAGGTGACTATGAGGTCTAGACTGCATACTTAATTATGGATTTAGGATATATACCTTTGAAAAAAGATGGGTATGTTGGAATAAGCTACAGCATACGGATCAGAATACAAATCAGAATTTTTATTTGCCTGGTGTTGTTTTTGGGGAGCAGCCTGTAAGCTGATATATAATTCAAAGAATCATGGCTGCACCCCTGCCACTGAAGTGGCTTAACAGGAAGTATTCAGAGGGATTCTGTTATAAGAGAGAGCAGGTACTGAAACTATGGCTGTCAATAATGACCTCATTTGGCCTGCTATATGTGAAGCAAGACTAAGGAATCTACAGTCCTGAGAGGTGAAGTAAAACTAAGCAAATATTAGCAGACGCAGTCATTCCCCTCAGAGCATATTTTAATGGGTTACGGAATATTTACTTGAGATTTATTCACCAAATAGCACACAGCTAAAATATGGCACACTGCAGGATGTTATTTTGTCAGACTTACCCCATCTTAAAACAGCTTAAAGTCAGTTGTTCAGAAACTCAGTTCACATTTACTTGTGCATACTGGCTCAATTTGTAATATACATGTGTACTCGATATTTGCTTCTTTTTAAAATTAAACTGTGTACACCTACATTTAATTGAGGTGATAGAATTGTTACATTGCCTGTGAGTGATTACTTTTCTCAACTTTGCAATCACTGTACAGTGAGAATAATAAAGAAAGAAGATGAAGGTTGAAGCTCCTCACATGGAGGTACAGGGGATACTTTTTAGGGGTATCAAACTTCATCTTAAAGTGATAGGCTTGAGTACATGCATTGTTAGAATCTCTGCACCTGAGCTGTTATTTATGATCATAGAAGTTTGACTTCTTTGAAGCAGTCACCAAAGCTGTAGACGAGGGAAAGGTGGTTCACACAGCCTATCTATATCTCACTAAGGCTTTCGACACAATCCCCTACTCTGGAATTATAGATAAACTCACTAAACTAGGTATAAATCCCTATGTCACAAGATGGATTGCCAAATGGCTCACTGACAGAACCCACACTGTGAAAGTAGCAGACTCCAAATCCGACTTCAGACCAGTGACAAGTGGAGTACCACAGGGTTCAGTCCTGGGTCCTCTCCTCTTTGGTATCTACTTCTCTGAAGTACAGGCTAACATGGAAGGTCTTTGGCTAATGAAGTTCACAGATGACTGCAAACTAGGAGCCATAATTAAAACTCCTAATGATGTGTACGTCCTACAAAAGGGCCTCACTGAGACAGATGCCTGGTGTCAAAGCCATGGCCTCAAGCTCAATGCCAAAAAGTGCATTGTCATATACTTTGATAAAAACTTTGTACCCATGAGCTACCACATAGGTGGTAGTCTACTTAACACTGAAAGTGTGATAAGAGACCTTGGGACACAGGTGGACAGTAGTCTCTCCTTTGGTAATCACATCACCACAGTAGTCAGGAAATCCTTCTACATGGCACACCTAATCACAAAAGGTTTCTCACCCAGGAAAAAAGAGGTCATTGTTCCCCTCTACTCATCACTCATTAGACCCATTATAGAGTACAATGCCCCTTTTGGTATGTACCTCACAAGACATCTACAACAACTGGAAAGGCCACAGAAATACCTCACAAAGAGGACCGGCCTCAAACAGATGCCCTAGCCAGATCTTCTCAAAAAACTCCAGCTTTATTCTGTCACATATTGCCTACTCAGAGGCGATCTCTGCCTAACATACAAAGCTACATCAAACCCAGAGGTGTTGGACATGCTCCACTTAAAGAAATTCCAATCCCTCCAAGCTACACGCTCTAGTGACCTAAACCTTGTCACCACAATAAACAGAACATGCTGGAGGGATAGATTCCTGTCCCAGAGACTTCCCATACTCTGGAACAAATTACCTATCTATATCAAACAATGCTCCTCATTAGCACCGTTCAAGAAGAATCTTGATGACTGGATGGGAGACAGGAAATTCACCCCGGGGATGACCTCTGTGGCTCTGCTCGATAGGGGCACAGGAAAATAATTTTATTGTGTGGTGAAAGCCAGGGTACCTTTTTGGCTAGGCTTGTATAGGTCCTAGGGCAGATATCCTAGTACCTACCTATGAACCTATGAACCTGTAAGTATGATGCAAACTTAAGTATGCTCAGCAGAAATATCTCAAATTGTATTTTTTTGTAAAACTTTTTTTTTGAAAGGAAGAGTTCACCCCTCCTCATTACTTTCCTTTTTACAACAAGCTAGGCATGGATTGAGTGGGTAATAACCCCCCCCCTTAAAAAAGTGCTAATGGAAAGTACAATTTGCAGATTTGATGTTTTCAGACACAAATGCTTTATTTTAATAGTCATTCAAATGGTTTGACAATTCAGGTCTAAATTCATTTGGCTTCCACCAATTGTAAAATTATGCCCACTGCACTATACTGTGGATATGCATGAATTATTATTGATTATACAATGACCAGCCTAAAATATTCAAAAACGAGCATGCTGACTGGCCAGCCCAACCAGCATGCCCATGGTAAATCAAAGAGTATACTAACAGGAAAAACTCTGGTCACCTGGACTTTTTCAAGTTAGTATAGCTCGCATTTTTTTTACTTTTACTTTTTTTTTTTTTTACTATGAAAAGAAACCGGAAGACTTAAACCAATGGAGGGAGAAGGCTCAGACAAAAATAAAAGGATAATCAGGTAAGTTCTGCAAAACTTAAAAAGCTTACCTGAGTATCCTTTTATTTTGTCTGTCCTGACTCTCCCCAAGGTAAAAAGTCTCCCAGTTTCCTTTTTGTATTAAAAAACAAAAAAAAAGTAACGGACATCTTCCTTTCTCCATTGCAACAGTTGCACAGCACTGATGTACTACATAAATGTTGGGACACAAGTCACATACGCATGCGCAGTACATCAAAACAGCCACAGGATATATTCAAAATGCGGAAGGGCAGCACAGACACATTATACATTCAAAATGCGGAAGGGCAGCACAGACACATTATACATTCAAAATGTGGAAGGGCAGCACGGAGACATTATGCAAAGACATTATTTAAGAAAGTAAGTATTTTTTTCTTAAATAATGTCATTGTATAATAGCAATAACCCATGGCTCGGTGGGGGCAATGCTGGATTTACCCACGGTTGGCTTTGTTTGATCACTCAGGCTTCGCCCTCGTGACCAAACCACACCACCCATGGGTAAATCCAGCATTACCCACACCCATCCATGGGTAATTGCTTAATAAAAGGTTAATGGAGTAATGGAAAGCAGAATGAATGACAGAGGATAAAGAAGAAATAAGGAGTTGTGGTGGATGAAATAATTTATGTGTCAGTTGATGACATGCCTAAGGAGAATTTTTGGGTGGAGATGGTGTGCAGCTTGCAGGGGAATAACAATCTATTAGAGGAATAATTCATGACTCTAAAGAGAAGAAAGAATACTGAGAAAATGGTAAATCAGATACAGTAAGTGTAGGCTGTTGAACGTAGGATGCAGGAGGAAAAGAAAACAAGATGGTGCCAAGTGGAGAGAGTAGCTGTACATGCAGCATACAGGCAGCTGGAGCCCTAACACTCATGGGTAGAGATGATTAGGCTAAAAAGATAGTAGAGAAAGAGGGGCTGGTTTATACCAGAGTGCTAGAAAGGTGACTTTTTCCAAAAATCAAACCTTTGAATTAAGATGAGCAATTCTGATTGTGGAACAGTATGCCAGATCTCTGCTCATGCACTGATATTGGAGGGATGATAGAATGTCACCAGTTATGTATAAACATGTGTTGTAGATTTAAAGACATATAACTGTGCAACATGGAGTGTCTCCTAGGTGTACTACAACAGTATGGGGATCTAGAGGCATTGCAGTTTGCCATTTGGAATTTGAAGAGTGAGATATGTCTGCATTCTTCTTCAGCTGGGCATGGGACTTAGCCAACAGTGCATTTTGTCTCCCTTCCTGTTTGTAGTTATTGTAGACAGGATATGAAGCCATATATAAGGTTTGTAGTGTCTCCATTCTATGGCCATAAGGGATGAATCTTTGTTGCTCACAGATGATATTGTGCCCTTAGCCTCTAGACAATGTAATCTCCAGCATGTTTGCATGATACTGGAGTGAGTCTGGAATGGCTAGGATGAAAATTAGATCCTCTAAACCAGATGTCATAGTTATGGCCAAGAAAAGAACAAAACTGTTCGCTGCAGATGATGTGGAGCAACTTACTCATAACAAATAGTTTGCGTATCTTAGGTGTTGCTCACAAGTGAACATAGAAAAGATCATGAGATTAACCATTAGATGGATGTAGCTGGGGCAACACTGCAGGCATTGTACTGGACTGTGTGAGAAAAGAGAGACCTGAGTCATAGCATCTACATCACAATTTATTAACCAGTTTATGTCACTATCTTTACTCATGGTCACACATTGTGGAAGAATGAGCAGGGAGCAGAAATGATGTCCCTTTGTAGGGTACCTTAGCAAAATCTCATGATAGAATGAGCAGTTTGGCAATCTAGGAGGCTATCAGTGTACTTAATGTTAATAGTACTCAGCTGAAGTGTTTTGGGCAGCTTGTAAGGATGCCCCCTGGGTACCTTCCATGAGATGTGAACATGAAAAAGTAAAAAACTATACCACAAAAAAAAATGGGAAATCTAGTAGTAGCAAGTAAATAAATAATTCCTGAAAACACTTACATTATGTCCAGATACTGCAGTGTTAGACTATTACTTTAAAATAAGTTATCAGATAGCTGCATTTTGGGAAGTATTTCTGCCACTCTGTACCATTTGGAACCACTGTTCGTTCTGCTCCACTCCTGCCCATTCATTCACTTCTTAAAGGTTCTGTTTGTCTGGCATACAAGCATTGAGAACAGCTGCTCTTTTGTATTTCACCACTACCATCTCTTTTGAAAGACTGTTTTACAAATTTCAAACAAAATTAGTTTCTCTGAGAAAGACAATTTCTTCATATTTCTAGTTGTTAAAAAATTAAAACCTCTCTACATGATTGATTCTCCAAATCCACATTTGCAAAATCCACTGAGGGACATCCCCATAGTAACTGCACTTCCCATAATATACAAAAGAAGGAATTCACCTACATGTTCTTAAAACCATCAAGAAACAAACAACATCAGTATATAAAAATATCATAAAACTATACATTAAAAAGGCCAACAAAAACAGAGGTAATTGGTTTAGTGTATTAATGCCCTCTACATGAAAAATAACTGACCTGCCAAAAGAATACTACAGAGTCACCCATTTTTCCACATAGCATAGCATCCAGCCTGTTGGACATTATTTTTTTACTTAATAACATAACAGACCTGCAAATGTCCAGCCATTCCTTCTGTTCCCGTCATCCAGATACAAGCAGTACATGCATTGACTTAGTCACTGTCTATTGTTTACAAATAATACATTTTACTTAATGCTTCTTGAAAGTCGTCCTTTCATAGGTCTCAACATCTCAGCACAAAAAGTCTGACCAAAGGCAAAAATAATGGGGGAACAAAGCCCCAAAATAAGGACAAAATTTAAATATTGCTCTTAGAAACTTAGAGGGTTGTTTCAATAAAAGGTCTTGTGCTACCCTGCATTTTCTGAAGAATATGAAGTCTGAAACTCAAATGCCTGTCATTGTTTAATGAATTCAATCCTTACTGATTTAACACAAAAATCCAGAAAACCATAAATTTTATGAGGAACAGACCCAAAATATGAGACAAAAATCTGGACATTCTGTGAAAAATCTGGACAGTCGAGAGGTATGCATCCTTTAGTTTTTCTCGTAGAATTTATTTGTTTTGGAACTACATAGTATTCTACTTTGAATGGTAGTGCTGCATTTTACCTCCAATATCTGGGATTCAGTTATAGCCTCCATGTGTTATGCAGGTGCTATATGTGACATCAGATGCTTTGTGTGTATTATGCATGCCTCCAGGTGTTGTGTGGTTGCAGTATACCTCTTCAGATGTTATGTGGGTGCAGTGCATGCCTACAAATGTTGTGCAAGTCCTGCACATGCCCTCACATGCTATGCAGGTGCTAAATATGCCTCAGATGCTACATGGATGCTGTGCATGCCTCCAGATACTTTGTGACTGTTGTTTATGCTTCCAAACACTGTGTAAGTTATGTGCATACTTCCCTATTCTGTACGGATGTTATGCATGTTCCAGTTGCTGTTAGTCCTGTGCATCCCTCAGATGCTGTGATAGTGCTGTGAATGCCTCCAAATGCTGTGTGAGCACTATGTCTGTACCAGATGCTCTGTTAGTGCTGTCCATGCCTTGAGATGCTGTGTTACAGCTGTGCATAGTCAAGATGCTGTATAGATGCTGTGCATGCTCCAGATGCCATGTGGATGATGAGCATGTTCCAGATGATGTGCATACAGACCCTAGATGCTGTGCAGGTGTGAGTGTTTTGCATGCCTCCAGATACTGTGTGGATGCTGTGATTCCCTTTAAATGGTGTGCAGATCCAATCCCTGCCTTCAGATGTTATGTGAAACCTATGCATGTTTCCAGTTCCTGTGCAGGTGCTATGAGTGGTATGCATGCTTCCAGATGCTATGTGGATGCTGTGTATCCTTTCATATGATGTACGTGTCCGTGTGGATGCTGTGTATCCTTTCATATGCTGTACATGTCCAAGATACTATGCAAATGTTGGACATGCTTCCAAATGATGTGTGATATGCATGCCTCCAGACACTGTGCTAGTGCTATGCATGTCTCTGGATGCCGGGTGAGTGTTGTACATACTTCTACTGGTGCTGTGCAGATGCACTCTGTCCTGTTCCTGATTCAAAGTTGGGATTTTCTGGGCGCTTCAGTTCCCTCAGAACCCAGTGATGGGTTGTCTTGTTTTACTAGTTATCTCGAATAAAGTAAGTTGTCCTTTGGTTTGCACTGGGAGTTTCTCTCTATGGTACTTTCCTGTATATTAGTACATGGTGCAGATTGACAAACCCATTTAATAGAATTTAAAAAATTAATCCCCCCCATATCCACGCCATTGTTTTCATCATGGATGATTGTCAGCCCACCCCACCCCCATCCCTAAAGCTGTGTATTCAGGCACACCATTTTACAAAATATTTGTTCTGTGTATAATGTCTCCTGTTGCATCTAGGGGAGTTGTCTGAATACAGTTTAAATGCAGTTTGTAATGAAACAACTGCCAAATGTTAAAATGTTTAGTTTCTGTTTTCATTGGAATTAAAGTTATTTCCCCAAAGTTCCATGCCATGTTCACTGCACCCATGTTGTTAATATGATATCTCTGGTGTAATTGATCCACAGGTGTAAATAAAAGTGTAAATCTCACAGTAGCTTCACAGAGAAAAGAAAACATTTCCTTTGACAAAAAGTGAAAATCATAAAGGCTATTTTAACTTCTCACCCTGCACCTATGGCTTTTCAATGATGCATCTTTGTAATGGGTGGCACAGTGGTACAGTGGCTAGCATTGTTATTTCACAGCAAGAGGTTCTCTGGTTTGATTCTCAGCTGCTGTGTCTTCTGTGTGGAGTCAGTATGTCTGCCCTGCATTTGTGTGGGTTTCCTCTGGGTGCCCCAGTTTCTTCCCACATTCCAAAGACATGCGTCTGGAGTGTCTCTCCCCAGGCCTCTGCTGAAAATGGGCTCTGTATCAGTCAGATTTTCCCGGTAAACAAATTTGAAATAAAAAATAAATATATCCTTGTAAGAAATTACAGTCATTACTGTGGTGAGTAGTTCAAATGGTGTCTTATCAACTATCAGAGGGGAAAGAAATCCTTATTTTCTTCTGATATTGCATCTTTCTCTGCATTCCACTTCCCCACTGTCCTTCATTACTCTTTTGTCATATTGCTCGTTTCCTTTTATTGTCTTATAGGAGTAATTCAGATTCCATCCACTCTTATTGCTACTGCATGCAGTGCAGTTGTCTACCCTCTTCTATGACACATCATCTTAGATGTAATATTTTGCAATAAAAAATAACTAACATATTTTAAACTGTTACTCGTTTTCTCCAAATCCCTTCTGAACCATTTTATACCACAATGTGTATTAACTTTGTTGAGTACAGTGGCATATGTTTTCTGCTAGGCTTTTTGAAATATAAGTTAAATATCAATAATGACATGGTCTGGAAGCTTCTAAACATGTGATGAGATGTCATCAAATGGTCTGGATGTTATGAGCATATGATGAGATGTCAGCACCCATTGACTAAAGTGCTGAACTGGCTCTTAATTTATATCTGACTTCTGATTATAGCTGTACTTGGCAGGAAATTACCTAATGAAGTTATCTTCTCTCAATTAACATATCTGCCTGGTAGCTACTTAACTGTCTACATATATTACTCTCTCTGCAGTTAGTACCTATGCTATTAAATGCATATTTGTTGTACTATGTGATGATGTTACTCTGATTTTTTTTTTTTTAATTTTAAGTGTTGCTACATACCTTGTAAATAACATAATGCTAACCAAATTTCTCAAACATAATGCTACTGCATTCTCAAAATACTGTACTTTTGCCTTGCATATATTCCTATTGTATATTTCTCTCTGTTTTTGTACTGTTAAGTATCTTACAACTTGAATTGTTTGGCTTTTTCTTATTTTTTTTAAAATCTTTTCCTGGAGCTTTTCTCCTTGAGACTACGCTGAAAAAGCGCTCTCTCAGCCCTGTCGAACTAACCCGGTTAACAAATGTAAAAATAAAAATAAATAAAAAAATAAGTGTACTCACAATTAAAGTAAACTCCAGAATCTGTTTTTATGGTTGACAAATATGAAAGTCAACTGACCTTCCAAAATATATTACTTTCTATAAACTTATTTCTTTATCATGCCAGACCACATTTTTTTTTCACATCTTCTAGCCATAGTTGTTGAAGAGTGCTTGGAATCATTAAGTTTAACTTCAGCTCCCTTGAATATATTTAACATTTTAAACAAGCAAGTAATTTACAGAGCTCACATATTTAAATTAATATTTATGATGAGCTTTTAATATCAGGGAAACTGAGCCATGCAGGACAAAATATTTTAGCCACTGACCCTTCCAAAGGAATGGAGACATTTTCATGTTTTTTAACTATATTTATTTATTTACTTTGTTATCTTTTTTTTGTCATTAAAATGCTCTTTGACTTGTCTGTTTTAATTCAGGATTTACGTGATCAAGCTCTGACATACAACCTGTTATGAGGAAACCGGGAATACAATTGAGTAGAGTTGCTGCTACTGAGATTTGTCTGCATACATCAACTGGACATAAGCTGATTTAAGTATATTTCCTTCATTTTATTGTGGTTGTTATAACTTGGGGACTGATTTCTCAGATCTAGCTCTGTTGAAACTGTCTTGTGTGTGTGTCTGAAGCTCTGCACTAGTTGTTAAACTGCTCTGAAATTCCTTTAAGTGTTAATTAGCTTGGGGGGGTTTCTGATAACTTTAAAACCTGTGTTGGTTACATCTCTGGTAATCATTTTAAGTAGAGTTGCTGCTACTGAGATTTGTCTGCATACATCAACTGGACATAAGCTGATTTAAGTATATTTCCTTCATTTTATTGTGGTTGTTATAACTTGGGGACTGATTTCTCAGATCTAGCTCTGTTGAAACTGTCTTGTGTGTGTGTCTGAAGCTCTGCACTAGTTGTTAAACTGCTCTGAAATTCCTTTAAGTGTTAATTAGCTTGGGGGGGTTTCTGATAACTTTAAAACCTGTGTTGGTTACATCTCTGGTAATCATTTTAAGTAGAGTTGCTGCTACTGAGATTTGTCTGCATACATCAACTGGACATAAGCTGATTTAAGTATATTTCCTTCATTTTATTGTGGTTGTTATAACTTGGGGACTGATTTCTCAGATTTAGCTCTGTTGAAACTGTCTTGTGTGTGTGTCTGAAGCTCTGCACTAGTTGTTAAACTGCTCTGAAATTCCTTTAAGTGTTAATTAGCTTGGGGGGTTTTCTGATAACTTTAAAACCTGTGTTGGTTACATCTCTGGTAATCATTTTAAGTAGAGTTGCTGCTACTGAGATTTGTCTGCATACATCAACTGGACATAAGCTGATTTAAGTATATTTCCTTCATTTTATTGTGGTTGTTATAACTTGGGGACTGATTTCTCAGATCTAGCTCTGTTGAAACTGTCTTGTGTGTGTGTCTGAAGCTCTGCACTAGTTGTTAAACTGCTCTGAAATTCCTTTAAGTGTTAATTAGCTTGGGGGTTTTCTGATAACTTTAAAACCTGTGTTGGTTACATCTCTGGTAATCATTTTAAGTAGAGTTGCTGCTACTGAGATTTGTCTGCATACATCAACTGGACATAAGCTGATTTAAGTATATTTCCTTCATTTTATTGTGGTTGTTATAACTTGGGGACTGATTTCTCAGATCTAGCTCTGTTGAAACTGTCTTGTGTGTGTGTCTGAAGCTCTGCACTAGTTGTTAAACTGCTCTGAAATTCCTTTAAGTGTTAATTAGCTTGGGGGTTTTCTGATAACTTTAAAACCTGTGTTGGTTACATCTCTGGTAATCATTTTAAGTAGAGTTGCTGCTACTGAGATTTGTCTGCATACATCAACTGGACATAAGCTGATTTAAGTATATTTCCTTCATTTTATTGTGGTTGTTATAACTTGGGGACTGATTTCTCAGATCTAGCTCTGTTGAAACTGTCTTGTGTGTGTGTCTGAAGCTCTGCACTAGTTGTTAAACTGCTCTGAAATTCCTTTAAGTGTTAATTAGCTTGGGGGTTTTCTGATAACTTTAAAACCTGTGTTGGTTACATCTCTGGTAATCATTTTAAGTAGAGTTGCTGCTACTGAGATTTGTCTGCATACATCAACTGGACATAAGCTGATTTAAGTATATTTCCTTCATTTTATTGTGGTTGTTATAACTTGGGGACTGATTTCTCAGATCTAGCTCTGTTGAAACTGTCTTGTGTGTGTGTCTGAAGCTCTGCACTAGTTGTTAAACTGCTCTGAAATTCCTTTAAGTGTTAATTAGCTTGGGGGTTTTCTGATAACTTTAAAACCTGTGTTGGTTACATCTCTGGTAATCATTTTAAGTAGAGTTGCTGCTACTGAGATTTGTCTGCATACATCAACTGGACATAAGCTGATTTAAGTATATTTCCTTCATTTTATTGTGGTTGTTATAACTTGGGGACTGATTTCTCAGATCTAGCTCTGTTGAAACTGTCTTGTGTGTGTGTCTGAAGCTCTGCACTAGTTGTTAAACTGCTCTGAAATTCCTTTAAGTGTTAATTAGCTTGGGGGTTTTCTGATAACTTTAAAACCTGTGTTGGTTACATCTCTGGTAATCATTTTAAGTAGAGTTGCTGCTACTGAGATTTGTCTGCATACATCAACTGGACATAAGCTGATTTAAGTATATTTCCTTCATTTTATTGTGGTTGTTATAACTTGGGGACTGATTTCTCAGATCTAGCTCTGTTGAAACTGTCTTCCCACCCTCCCCCTCCTGTTCTTGGATGTAGTTTAAATTTGGTGGCTTTTGCAGTGCCCCACTGTAGATTTGATCTAGGACACTCCCCCAGTCCCTTCTCTTTACCGCATTCTCTCTAATAAACCCTTTCTGCACTTGCTTTTAGTCCTTTTTAATTTAATTACATTTTTTTCATACTGTGTGTGGACTAATATTGCTACATACTCAAGTGTGCCAGCTTGCACTGCATGTGAATTGTTTTTATAGCATTTACTGTCTTTTTTTCCTTGTCGCTGTAAAAAAAAAAAATAAATAAATAAAAAAATTATCTTGTTTTCCTGCCTTACTGAACTAGAGTAGTCCAGTTTCAGAGTTGCTGATCCCTGGGCTTTGTTTTTAGTTCCTGTTACTGATCCATTGCCTTATTAGGAAGGAGGGAAGTTTCTTTGCTTACCAGTGGGAGTGGGAAGCACTGAGCGGCCTTTTTGTCCGATTTGGTGAAGTTTCAGCCAGAAACTAGTAGTCCATTGGTCGTTTTGGGCCAGTTCCTAGCTCCTTTTAGCCCCCTGCTATAAAACACGCTAAACACGCGTTTTCCAGCTTGTACCAACTCAGCACAGATCCTCGTGGTGGCCTGCAGAGTGATCCAAGCAGCAGAGAGCTAAAAGAGTGACTTTCTACCAGATATAAGTATTTTGTGGCTTTCCCACTGTTATTAAGCTAGCGACTGCATTTCCTGTTTTACTGCTACTTTAAGTGATTTCTGCATTTTACACTGTTTATTGCACTTTAAGTTACTAATTGTTGCAAATTGTTTCTGTAGGCTACACACTAAAGTGTGCTAGCCGATTTACAGCATTATAGCATTTACTGTCTGTTTTTTTCCTTGTCTCTGTAATAAAACAAAAAATCTCTTGTTTCCGCCTTACTGAACTAGAGTAGTCCAGTTTCAGAGTTGCTAATCCCTGGGCTTTGTTTTTAGTTCCTGTTACTGATCCATTGCCTTATTAGGGAGGAGGAAGTTTCTTTGCTTACGAGTGGGAGTGGGAACCACTGAGCAGCCTTTCTGTCCGATTTGGTGAAGCTTCAGCCGGAAACTAGTAGTCCATTGGTCGTTTTGGCCAAGTTTCTAGCTCCTTTCAGCCCCCTGCTATAAAACACTCTAAACACGCGTTTTCCAGCTTGTACCAACTCAGCACAGATCCTCGTGGTGGCCTGCAGAGTTATCCAAGCAGCAGAGAGCTAAAAGAGTGACTTTCTACCAGATATAAGTATTTTTTGTGGCTTTCCCACTGTTATTAAGCTAGCGACTGTATTTCGCCTGTTTTACTGCTACTTTAAGTGATTTCTGCATTTTACACTGTTTATTGCACTTTAAGTTACTAATTGTTGCAAATTGTTTCTGTAGGCTACACACTAAAGTGCGCTAGCCGATTTACAGCATTTATAGCATTTACTGTCTGTTTTTTCCTTGTCTCTGTAATAAAACAAAAAATCTCTTGTTTTCCGCCTTACTGAACTAGAGTAGTCCAGTTTCAGAGTTGCTGATCCCTGGGCTTTGTTTTTAGTTCCTGTTACTGATCCATTGCCTTATTAGGGAGGAGGAAGTTTCTTTGCTTACCAGTGGGAGTGGGAAGCACTGAGCAGCCTTTCTGTCCGATTTGGTGAAGTTTCAGCCGGAAACTAGTAGTCCATTGGTCGTTTTGGGCCAATTCCTAGCTCCTTTCAGCCCCTGCTATAAAGCACGCTAAACACGCGTTTTCCAGCTTGTACCAACTCAGCACAGATCCTCGTGGTGGCCTGCAGAGTGATCCAAGCAGCAGAGAGCTAAAAGAGTGACTTTCTACCAGATATAAGTATTTTTGTGGCTTTCCACTGTTATTAAGCTAGCGACTGCATTTCGCCTGTTTTACTGCTACTTTAAGTGATTTCTGCATTTTACACTTTTTATTGCACTTTAAGTTACTAATTGTTGCAAATTGTTTCTGTAGGCTACACACTAAAGTCGCTAGCCGATTTACAGCATTTATAGCATTTACTGTCTGTTTTTTTCCTTGTCTCTGTAATAAAACAAAAATCTCTTGTTTTCCGCCTTACTGAACTAGAGTAGTCCAGTTTCAGAGTTGCTGATCCCTGGGCTTTGTTTTTAGTTCCTGTTACTGATCCATTGCCTTATTAGGGAGGAGGAAGTTTCTTTGCTTACCAGTGGGAGTGGGAAGCACTGAGCAGCCTTTCTGTCCGATTTGGTGAAGTTTCAGCCAGAAACTAGTAGTCCATTGGTCGTTTTGGGCCAATTCCTAGCTCCTTTCAGCCCCTGCTATAAAACACGCTAAACACGCGTTTTCCAGCTTGTACCAACTCAGCACAGATCCTCGTGGTGGCCTGCAGAGTGATCCAAGCAGCAGAGAGCTAAAAGAGTGACTTTCTTCCAGATATAAGTATTTTTGTGGCTTTCCCACTGTTATTTAAGCTAGCAACTGCATTTCGCCTGTTTTATTGCTACTTTAAGTGATTTCTGCATTTTACACTGTTTATTGCACTTTAAGTTACTAATTGTTGCAAATTGTTTCTGTAGGCTACACACTAAAGTCGCTAGCCGATTTACAGCAATTACTGTCTGTTTTTTTCCTTGTCTCTGTAATAAAACAAAAAAATCTCTTGTTTTCCGCCTTACTGAACTAGAGTAGTCCAGTTTCAGAGTTGCTGATCCCTGGGCTTTGTTTTAGTTCCTGTTACTGATCCATTGCCTTATTAGGAAGGAGGAAGTTTCTTTGCTTACCAGTGGGAGTGGGAAGCACTGAGCGGCCTTTTGTCTGATTTGGTGAAGTTTCAGCCAGAAACTAGTAGTCCATTGGTCGTTTTGGGCCAATTCCTAGCTCCTTCAGCCCCTGCTATAAAACACGCTAAGCAGCGTAAAGCTGATTTAGCCGGAGTTACCACTGTTGCACACAAGAGCAGCGGCGGTTAAACAAGGTTAAACTATTTGGGCCATCTAAATTCCACTCTTCCAATTTTCCCTTAAAACTACCTTCCTCGAGCTGTACTGCTGATCTAACCAGCATATCCTATAACTGAAAAGTTCATCTCTACTTGATTCCCAAGTAGACTATTCTCTATCTGTAAAGCCTAGCACTTACTCCTACAGTACTTGCACCTTGATAAAGCACTCTTATTATAGATAGTACCCCACCAGCCTAAAACCCACTTCCCCGAGTCCTTTGAAAGTCTCTTTATCTACTACTTCTAGTATGTCGAGGATCAGTTGCTAGTGTCCTCTCCAGCTCAACTGGTGAACCTGGGAATATTGAGGCAATGTTACAACTGCCTCATGTACACAGACAATCCTCTCCTTCTCCCACAAAACACAAATACATGCGAAAGATGCAGCTATACGGCCAAACTGGAGGCTGAGCTCTTTCAACATAGGACTGGCAAGACCAGACAGGAGGAGAAGGTAACCACACACAATACATACCCAGTCACACATGGTACCATCACAACTTCAAATCATACACATACTCACACAAAGACATACTGGAGGCTCTGATCAAAATTTACCAAAACAGCAGAGGCCACCAAAGCAGACACCCAAACAACTACCACCTCACGACCCAACACATGCAACACATAGACCACACAGTCAGAGTGTCAAACAGTCACAGCCCTTAAGGCCAAACAAAATGCCAGACACACTTGTCATTGGTGATTCCATAGTCAGACACACTGGCGTCCGCTCACCAGACTGAGTAAAGAGAAGGTCACAGTAAGCTGCCTGTCAGGCGCTAGAATCCGCCACATAACGCAAGCACTCAGGTCTCTCAACAGCAGGTACAAGTGCGACTCAGTCATTGTCCACGCTGGTGTCAACGACCTGAGACGTACCTCCTTGGACTACATGAAAGGGACATCGAGGAGCTCTCTGATTATGTAGCCCAGGCAGGTATGACCCTGACCTTGAGCAGTATCCTACCTTCACCTAGAATGATGCCACAATACAGTGATAAGATGATCAGCTTTAATAATTGGCTTAAATTCTGGTGTCATTCAAAGGGGATCAATGTCTGTCTGCCTGGGATGACATGCTGGACAAGCCACGCTGCTTAAGGGACGGCTTGCACCTGTCACCCTGGGCTTCGGATATTGGCAAAGGCTCTTGCCACCCCATAGTGCCTTTTTAGGCAAGGCTCAAATTCTAAACCTACCACCCTAGAACACCAAAAGGAAAAAAACTAAGGGTAATGCTGCTCAATGCCAGAAGTCTCAATCTCAAGATGCACACTCGAGGCCCTTCTCAATATGGAGAACATCGATGTCTGTGCTGTGACAGAAACCTGGTTCAAGGCTCCTGAGAGCACCCCAGCACTAACAGGTTTCACCTCATATCATGCGTTCCGGCCCCAAAATCCGGACAACACCAAGAAAGGAGGTGTCCATATTCATAAAGGACACCCACACCTCAAGGTTGGTGGCAACGCATGATGCATCGGAGACCATCCAGGTGCAATTAACCATAGGCAAGACTGCTCTGCAATTTGTAGCATGTTACAGGCCACCCTCTCAAACTCAGGAACCTCACATGGCCTTCCTGAAAACATTGGAGGGATAAATGTATCTCCAAACACCATCATACTAGGTGACTTTAACTACCCTAATATAGACTGGGAACACTACTCAAGCCCGAACACTCTAACCCAAAGATTCCTGGAGTTCATAAACTCAAATGCCATGGAACAACTAGTCACCATCCCCACAAGAGGAGAAAACATACTTGATCTCATCATCACGAACATGGGATCAAAATGTTCAACACCGAAGTATACCCCTCACTGGTGAGATCAGATCATAAACTAATCTCGCTGGAGGTCCTCATCCCGCCCCACCTGAAACAAAAAGACCACAGTGAAAAACTTCTCAAAAGCCGATTTCACACTTCTAAAAACTAGTGTGGTCTCCTTTAAGGCCCCTGAGCCAGTGGTAAACATTACTCAAACCGCTGAATCACTTACAAATGCCTTCTACCAGCACCTACAGGACTGCATGGATCAGGCAATCCCAAACAAAACTAAGACTCTCTGTACCAAAGGCAAGCGTCCAGTCTGGTGGACCCCAGCCATAAACAAGCTCTACAACAAAAGGAGGAAGCTACTACAAGATAGAGCAAAATCCTTGAAAGGTAAGACACCTTTGATCATTATAAGTAAAAAACTAAGAGCTCTCATAAAATCATCCAAGGCAAATTTTGAGAGAAAAATCGCCAAGGACTCTAAAGAGAATCATAAGGCCTTCTTTAGCTATGTTAGAAACCTAGGAGGAAACTCCCAGATATGCTCAGAATTAGTTCAAAATGATGTGAAAATTACTGAACCTACACACATTGCCAACATACTGGCTGACAGGTTCAGTGCAAACTTCTCCCCGCCCTCCCCAGCAAAAGGAGAGATATCTATTCCAGAGGATTGTAGCCCCCAAACATCTCCAACGCCCAGGTGAGAACTGCCCTCACTAAGGCAAAAACACAGCATCCATGGGACGGATGGTGTCCCCGGCTGTGTGCTTCATGAACTCAATGAGGAATTAAACCCACAGTTAGGACAGCTGTTTAATCTTAGCCTCACCTCAGGATACGTACCCAAGGAGTGGGACTCGGCGACTGTGGTCCCACTTCATAAGGGCGGTGCCTCCACAGACCCTGGAAATTACCGCCCCATTAGCTTGACAAGCCTTATCTGCAAAGCCATGGAGAGGATCATAATGGAACTCATAAATAAAGACATAGGGAACTTGCAGACTTTGGATCCAACTCAGTTTGGCTTTGTCAAAGGCAGATCCTGCCTCTTAAACTTGGTTGACTTTTTCGAGACAGTCACCAAGGCCATTGATGAGGGAAAGGCAGTCCATACAGCCTACCTCGACCTGGCAAAGGCCTTGACACAATACCCCACTCAGGTATCATCGAAAAACTCATCAGCTTGAATGTAAACCCATACATCACAAGATGGGTTGCAAACTGGCTAAGTGACAGAACCCACAGGGTCAGAGTTGCTGGAGCCATGTCAGACTCAAAACCTGTCACAAGTGGTGTCCCACAGGGCTCAGTCCTGGGTCCACTCTTGTTCGGCATCTACTTTTCTGAAGTACAAGCAAACACAGGAGGGTTATGGCTGACAAAGTTTGCAGATGACTGCAAACTGGGCGCCATAGTCGAAAACACATCTGACACAGATATCCTCCAGAAGGGCCTCACAGAAATGCATAACTGGTGCCAGAGCCATGGCCTGAAGTTAAACGCCAAAAAATGCATAGTCATACCCTTTGGGAAAAACAAGGCTACCCCTAGCTACCATATAGGTGGCAATCCACTGAGCACAGAAAAAGTCATCAGAGATCTGGGGACCCAGGTTGACAGTAGCCTTTCGTTTGACACTCATGTTGCTAAAGTAGTTAGGAAAACCTTCTATATCACCCACCTGATCATGAAGGGATTCACATCTAGATCAAGGGAGGTCATCGTCCCCCTGTACTCATCACTTATTAGACCTATGATTGAGTACAATGCCCGTTCGAATGTATCTGACCAGACACCTGCTGCAGCTTGAAAGGCCCCAAAAGTTCCTCACCAAAAGGATAAAGGGTCTCAAAAATATGTCTTATGCTGCCCGACTGAAAGAACTCCAGCTCTATTCAGTCTCATACCGCTTGCTCAGAGGTGACCTGTGCCTGACATATAAGGCCATGTCAAACCCAGATTTGATGAATATGCTTCACCTCAAAAATCTAGATCCCTCAGAACCACAAGGGCGGAGACTTAAACCTTGACACGGTTATAAATAGAACGTGCTGGAGGGACAGATTCATCACCCAGAGACTCCCTATGCTGTGGAACAAAATCCCGGTACATGTGAGGCAGAGCACCTCTCTGGTCTTGTTCAAGAGGAATCTTGACCAATGGATGGGAGATTGCAGATATACCCCAGGGATTACTTCAGCGTCACTGCTTGACAGAGGCACAGCAAAATGATAGGCATAGTTTTTATTCAAACTAAAGGGGTGGCGAAAGCCACATAACTATGGGCTAGGCTTATAAATGCCCTTGGGCAGATAGCCTAGTATGAACCTATGAACCTATGAACCTATGAACTTAACCTTGCCAACCTTGTGATATACCACATTGCTCTGCTACATTTTTGAAATTCTTTGATAGAGTTACTTAAATATGTAAATACTTTCATTATTTTAAGTCAAACATTTAGTATCATAGGTTATAAAAAGGTAGATGTGCAGAGAGCAAGATGAAAATTGCAGAAATTGTGAAAACTCATCAGGTATAATTTTCAAGTGGTTCTCGTAATGACCGTTTAAATTGATCATGGCCACAGGATCAGTCATTGTCATCCATAGACAGCCCCCTTGACAAGCAATTATAGCCCATTGTTGATCATGAACATATCAGATGTCTGAAGTAAAAAGATATAATACTAATAATAATAATAATTATGGGCACAGTACTGCAATTCAAATTTGTTTGACAGCAACACATTATTTCACACAAATGCACACTAATCCTGCTGAGCAAACAAAAAGATGGTAAGTTATTTTCATCAACAGGCAGACCCTCACCCAGCAGTTATAGCCACTTTGCTGTGTATACCTCTCCTGAAAGTGATAAAAATAATACCTCTAACCCTCTATGTGGAAGAATTAGGGACAAAGAAAAAAGAAATAAAATAATAGTAATAGTAATTCTAATAATAATAGTAATGGTAATAATAATGGTAATAGTAATAATAATAATAATAATAACAATAATAATGATAATAATAGTAATAATAATAGCCATGACAGACAAATGTCCAAAATCAAGGATATATCTTTAACGTTGATCTTACATACTTAGAAAATTATTACAGTAACCATTTGTGTACTAATATGCATTTTCATAAGAATGTGAAGTCTGAAACTCAAATGTGTCTCCTCATTTAGTGACAGCAATCTTTAAAAATTTGCCAGAAACACAAAATGTATGACAAACAGAGCAACATATGAGGGAAAAAACAGGGACATTCTGCAATTTCAGTGACAATTTTAACTTTGTTTCACACAATAAGCAGTGACCACAGAGTAATTTATTCCAATTTATTTCAACAAATCCGCATTAGCTCTGTAAAGCTAGGCTGCATAAACTGAACAAACAAACAAGATGGTAATTTACTTTTAAACACAGCCAGCCACCACCCTCCCTACATCAAGTCATGGTCCTAGCTAACTGTATACACCTCAGGTATCTGATTATGATAAAAACAGTGTAGCTCATCTTTGTTTCACATAGACAGTAGCCCCACAGTAAAGTATTCCCTTCCATTTTGTTTCACATAAAGTACATTAGTCCTGCAAAGTCACTGTAAAACAATTGAACAAATACCAGCTTCAGTTTTCATCCACAGACAACCCCTGCACCCTAGCCAGCAATTATAGCCAGTTTGTTATTAGAAAACACATCTCAGATGCTTGATAGTATTACAAAGAAAATGTTAAAATATAAAAGACCCCAGGCAAGAACCATTGATTAAAAGGAACGTTATTATATTCTCTAGCACCTCAGCTAAAAAGTAGCCTTTAAGGCTACTTATTAAAATAAATAGCCTTGAAATAAACTATTAAAATAGCCGAGGCACTAGAGAATATAATAAAGTTTCTTTTTATCAGTAGTTCTTGCCTGTGGTCTTTTGGACTTTTGGTCTTCTGCCTTTGTGGTTTTGTTAAAATGCTAAAATATGACTCAGTCATAATGCATTTTATTCTGTTTCACATAACCACGCAGATACAGCTACAGCAAAATATACCCCTCTCCTACAATTTAAGCCATCCTTATTTGTTTGCCTGCCATGACTAGAAAAAAAAGCTAACCTCATATCACTGCATACCACTGCTCTTCTTTCAAACAATGAGTTTGCGACCATCCACTTTATATTCACAAGCTACTCACTCCCATCACAAATCAGTCATGGGAAGGCAAGGAGCAGAAAACTGTAGATGCTTTAGACAGGGTGATTGGGGCATACCTCTTAACCTCTTAGTGCATGAAATACAAATACAAACATAATGGGGGGGCAAAGGACCCAAAAGAGGGACAGATTTTAAATATTAGTATTATAAACTTAGAACGTTGCTAGATTAAAAGGTTTTATATTGGTGTACATTTCTTGAAGGATATGAAGTTGGAACCTCAGATATCAGTCAGTGTTAAGCAACTTATTTCCTGAATGATTTTCCAGAAAACCTCAACTTTTATGAGCAACAGATAGACTTGAGGCATAAATCTGGAGATTCTGTAAATATCTGGACATTTGAGAGGTATGGACTAGGAAATGCTTATATATTTATTTACTTTAAATAAGAAAACAAGTGTTTGCTTAAACAAAAAAACAAATAAATAACAAAATAAGTAAATAAATAAACTAATTAAGCCCCTCTAGGTGCACAGTGTCACTGGCTTAGGCTGCACTTTCAGAAATGGGGCAGGCACCATAAGTATACAAGGGGATAAATGCTCACATATCATTCAACACTTTTTTAATTAAACCTAGAGTATTTTGTTAGCAATTATTCTGTTCACCACATCAGCTAACTAAAATAAATCAAAAGTTCATGGATAAATACTTGGATATCAGTCTATAGTCTATTATAAATTTAGCTAATATCCAGAGGTCAGAATCCAGTGCTGTCCCTTGTATATGTGAGATAAAGACCTTAAACATTATACCATTCCTGCTGCACTACAGTTTATGTGAGTTTTGAACTGTCTCTCAGTTTCTCACATCACTGATCTGGTGGTTAACCTGCTGTGTTCTGAACATAACAAAACTTTTTAAAATAAAATTATTTCTGCATGGCTAGCTATGCCTCCCTAGCTGTGGCTCTGAGTGGCCATCCAAATAATTACCCCTATTGTAACCTGCTACTGAGTGTCACACTTTACTTCCATGTGATTTTAGGGTACTACTGAAAGGAATGCACATCTATTGGGTTTCTTTATGGCAGAAATAAAGGAGATGAGAAAATTTATAGATGTTTATGTTTAGCAACTAAAACATAGTCACATCTTGCAAGGGCAGAGAGTAAGAGCCTAATTAAATATAAGTATACAAGTTTTGTATGTCTCTGGAAAAAGAATGGAAGTCACTATATTGATTAAGACAGGCATTGCTGCTTTTCAGGTTTTATATTATTTGGAGTGACAAGATGGGCTGTTAGTTGGGCTGGAGTGCAGACCAGTAGAAATGTTCCTGTGTTGATGTTTTTTTATCCTGGGCAAGCCGATCATTGTGTGATATTTTCTGTACACAGAGATAACTTTGTTTGCATAATCAGCAATAATAATCTTTAAAGACTTTAATTACATACTGTATCCCAAGACTCAATAACTTTCCCCAAACAAAGTTACCAGTGTAATGAACAGTTCATGAATGCCTTTTCAGGATTTGGCTATTATGGATATAAGTTCTTCCTTGAAGACAGAGTCCATGAGTTGTACAAACAACATTGCCATTTATAGCAACATATCTTGGAGAGACAAAATTTACTCAGTGCAAGGTCTTGCAGGAGAATGCACTAGGTTTATGGTTAAGGGATATCCCTGTTGTTACCGTGTTAGATTGATATGTATGCTGTTTAGGCAGGATGCCACAGGCTTAGGCAGCAACTGGAGGCTTCCAAGCATAATTTTTTCTTTTGGCTGCTAGAGAGTTTATTGGACCTTTTAGTCATTACAGACATGGCTTAATGCTAGATAGTTGCAAGAGGATGCAGGATAAGGGTTTCCTTCATTCTCCCTTAAGGAAATAGATTGAGGGTTACAGCATAACTGGACTAAGAAAAAGTGCAATTACTGAACTCTGTTTGCAGATGTTATTAGTTGCACAGCAGACTGAAATTGTCAATCACCTTAGTCAGGCATTACAAATGAAAACACAGTACATTCTCTCTGGAAAGAGTCTGACATAGAATGGTAAAGTCCTTATCTCATAAAATCTGAAGCTCAAAAAATTATGTCTGTTAGATGCCTGACTTAGCAGTGTATACATTTGCCAAACGGCATCCTGTGTTTCTTATTCTTACAATGTCATCTTCTTTTATTTCTAAGCTGTTAGTTATTCTTCTCAGCCTGTCACATGCAGCTTGAATTGTTTGACCCCACCCCCTCCTTTTAGCATGTCCTAATTATTCCTCTATCAAATAGCCCCACCCCCATCCTGTGCCCAGTATTTTATACCCCTGGCAAACTTGAACCCCAGCATCAAAATAAAATGAAACTACAAGCATTCCTAGCTAAAATCTGGCTCTGTTCTGCTCAAAACCAGGGTAAACTATATCCCAAAATGTGAACAAGTACCTTTTTATTCCTTATACTACCTTACTCTCCTTTTTTTTACTTATTTCCTTACCGCTATTTAACTCTCTTCCCTAACTTTCTCTCTAAATATACCATAAGCCTGCTTTTCCTTCAATTCATATTGCAATTCCTGTTAGTATTAGATTAACTTACCTTTAATATCTCTACAAACTATCTAAAATTTCTCTAAATATTAAATGATTGTCATATACCTTGTGTGAATTCTTAACAAATGTTTTTATATTATGTTTAATTTGTTATAATTATTTAAACTGCAGATGTTTTTGTTTTGTTTTTGAAGATTATATAACTATTTTTCTTAAAATCTGTTGTATTAATTTGAAGCATTTCTACCCAGGCCTCCACTGGAAATGGGCTTCTACCCAGTCAAACATTCCCATTATACAACGACCCCCCATTAATATTCAAAAATGTGCACACTGATTGGTCAGCGTGCACGTTGTAAATCAGAGTTATAGTAATGGAAAAAGGTCCAGTTGCCCGGACTTTTTCCATTACTGTAACTCTTTTTTTACAGCAACGGAGAATGCAATATCTTCTTTGCTTCACACTATCTCGCTATGTTAAACTTCTTTAACATAGCGAGAAAGTTTGTAAAAAGCAACGGAGATCTTGCTTTCTCTGTTGCTCTTTTCAAAACTGTCTTGCCATGTTAAATGGGTTTAACATAGCGAGACAGCTTTAGAAAAGCAACGGAGAGTCTCCGTTGCTTTTTTTAAAGCTGTCTCGCTATGTTAAACCCATTTAACATAGCGAAACAGTTTGTAAAAATCTCTGTTGCTTTTGCCCACAGCTCTGATGTACTGCGTAGGCATACGCATGCGCAGTACATCAGAACTGCCACAGAATACCAGACAGCTGAGGAAGGGCAGCAAGGAGGCAGTATACAATGCCATTATTTAAGAAAATAATTTTTTTTTTTTCTTAAATAATGTCATTGTATAATAGCAATAACCCACTTCTGGGTGTGGGTAATGCTGGTTTTACCCACGGTTGGCTTTGTTTGGCCAATCGGGCTTCGCCCTCGTGACGAAACCACATCAACTGTGGGTAAATCCAGCATTACCCACACCCAGTCGTGGGTTATTGCTATAATAATCAAATGTTAATAAATACATAAATATTCTACAGCGCATTAACATTTATGGCTTGCTTTCCAACATACAACATGGGTGTCATAAGAAATTCAGTACACTGGCAACAAGGTACAAATCTGATGACACTGTTTAAAACAGTGCTCATCTCCCGGGTCCCTGCTTGTAAATGTTTCATCTCCTAAGACCCTACTTACACTAACCAAGGGTACCAGAACTTGTCAGAGATTTAGGATGCATGGCTAGGCTTAGGAAGACCCCAGTGGTTGTTAGCCTAGTACACTCCTATGAATGTATAAACTTTGGAATTCTCAGTGGTGGTGTCTTATCAGATATGACACTGTTGTTGAATCTGTTTCTCAGTCTATCTTTACATCTAAATTAGAAAATTTGCCCTTTGGGCAAGGAATTATCTTGTGGTTTTACACCCGTCTTACAAATGGGTTTTACCAGGTTAGTAGTGCCAGCTCTCACTCTGATGCAGGAAAATTCACTAGTTGGGTCATACAAGAAACTGCACTGAGACTAACCCTATCCTCCCTCTTCTTTAATAGTCTTAGCCAATAACTACATCTCCTAATTTCATGTAGTCAGATGATCTATTGTCATTAGACTTAGACAGATCACCTGTTAAGATTACAAGACAATGTGTGATCTAGTTTAATGCATTATGGAAATGGATATCCCAACAGGTTAGCTGTCATGATTTTTGGAACTGCATAAAAGAATAGTGCACACCTTAACAAATGGTATTCATCATGTTTTGCAGTACCCATATCTGGATCTCTTCCTGGATTTTTCTCTATTATTCAAATTAAATATGTTGAGGAAGAACTTCAGCAACTGGATCCTTTTTAAAAGTGCTACACTTCAGTGTAAGGTTTATACAAATAGATGACGCTGCATATTGATGTAAACCCAAACACAGATCAAAAGTGAGAGACACAGTGCTTCTGTGCTTATAGCTGCATTCAAGGTTACATAACTGATCTACATGGCAGCTATGCCAGAGGACATAGCTCTTTAGTAAAATGGGTAAACAGAAGTACAACATGAAAGATGACTCAGGTACACTGTAATGATTATGATTGTGATAAAAACGCTGAGAGAAGAAAAGAGCCACTTTTGAGATTTTAAGTATTTTGCTTCAGATTATTTGTTAAGTTTTTCTGCATTGCCACCTACTTTTGAGCATTTTTTGGCTTGTTAAACTTGATTTCTGTGTTGGTAACTGTATTTAGAACACAACCTAGAGCTGATTACTGAATTTCCTGCCTGCACTTATTTTTAAAATTGTTTTTTTCTTAAAACTTGCATTTTATCTGTCTCTGGCCTAGCACTCAAGTGTGGGGTCATTTACTGCACTGTTCTAACTTGTTGATACTTGTGAACCTCTGCTTTCCTTAAAAAAACAAAAAAAATCTTGCTTTTTTTCCCACTTTTTTGAGATTTAAAAAGTTCAGTTACAGATTTGCTGTTCTGAACTGTTTGTAAGTTTCTTGAGGCCATTGTTTGCTTGGGCTAAAGGGAAGTCTCTGTGTTCATCAGTGGCAGTGATAAACATTGAGCAGCCTGCCTGCCCCTGTGGGAGTGGTTACTGCCTTGAAACTGTAGTTTTATTGGCCATTTTGGGTCAGTTCCAAACTCCTTGATCTCCCTCTCTTAAAACCCGATTGCCTCATGGTTTTGGCATCTTTTTGGACTTGATGGCTGTTGGTGAAGCACCCACCAAGAGGAGAAAATGCTGAGAGAAGAAAGGAGCCACTTTTGAGATTTTAAGTATTTTGCTTCAGATTATTTGTTAAGTTTTTCTGCATTGCCACCTACGTTTGAGCATTTTCTGGCTTGTTAAACTTGATTTCTGTGTTGGTAACTGTATTTAGAACACAACCTAGAGCTGATTACTGAATTTCCTGCCTGCACTTATTTTTAAAATTGTTTTTTTTCTTAAAACTTGCATTTTATCTGTCTCTGGCCTAGCACTCAAGTGTGGGGTCATTTACTGCACTGTTCTAACTTGTTGATACTTGTGAACCTCTGCTTTCCTTAAAAAAAACAAAATATCTTGCTTTTTTCCCACTTTTCTGAGATTTAAAAAAGTTCAGTTACAGATTTGCTGTTCTGAACTGTTTGGAAGTTTCTTGGAGGCCATTGTATGCTTGGGATAAAGGGAAGTCTCTGTGTTCATCAGTGGCAGTGATAAACATTGAGCAGCCTGCCTGCCCCTGTGGGAGTGGTTACTGCCTTGAAACTGTAGTTTTATTGGCCATTTTGGGTCAGTTCCAAACTCCTTGATCTCCCGTTCTTAAAACCCGATTGCGTCATGGTTTTGGCATCTTTTCGGACTTGTTGGCTGTTGGTGAAGCACTCACCAAGAGGAGAAAATGCTGAGAAAAGAAAGGAGCCACTTTTGAGATTTTAAGTATTTTGCTTCTGATTATTTGTTAAGTTTTTCTGCATTGCCACCTACTTTTGAGCATTTTCTGGCTTGTTAAACTTGATTTCTGTGTTGGTAACTGTATTTAGAACACAAACTAGAGCTGATTACTGAATTTCCTGCCTGCACTTATTTTTAAAATTGTTTTTTCTTAAAACTTGAATTTTATCTGTCTCTGGCCTAGCACTTAAGTGTGGGGTCATTTACTGCACTGTTCTAACTTGTTGATACTTGTGAACCTCTGCTTTCCTTAAAAAACCAAAAAAACAAAAAAATCTTGCTTTTTTCCCACTTTTCTGAGATTTAAAAAAGTTCAGTTACAGATTTGCTGTTCTGAACTGTTTGGAAGTTTCTTGGAGGCCATTGTTTGCTTGGGATAAAGGGAAGTCTCTGTGTTCATCAGTGGCAGTGATAAACATTGAGCAGCCTGCCTGCCCCTGTGGGAGTGGTTACTGCCTTGAAACTGTAGTTTTATTGGCCATTTTGGGTCAATTCCAAACTCCTTAATCTCCCTCTCTTAAAACCCGATTGCCTCGTGGTTTTGGCATCCTTTTGGACTTGTTGGCTGTTGGTGAAGCACCCACCAAGAGGAGAAAATGCTGAGAGAAGAAAGGAGCCACTTTTGAGATTTTAAGTATTTTGCTTCTGATTATTTGTTAAGTTTTTCTGCATTGCCGCCTACTTTTGAGCATTTTCTGGCTTGTTAAACTTGATTTTTGTGTTGGTAACTGTATTTAGAACACAAACTAGAGCTGATTACTGAATTTCCTGCCTGCACTTATTTTTAAAATCGTTTTTTTTCTTAAAACTTGCATTTTATCTGTCTCTGGCCTAGCACTCAAGTGTGGGGTCATTTACTGCACTGTTCTAACTTGTTGATACTTGTGAACCTCTGCTTTCCTTAAAAAACCAAAAAAACAAAAAAATCTTGCTTTTTTCCCACTTTTCTGAGATTTAAAAAAGTTCAGTTACAGATTTGCTGTTCTGAACTGTTTGGAAGTTTCTTGGAGGCCATTGTTTGCTTGGGCTAAAGGGAAGTCTCTGTGTTCATCAGTGGCAGTGATAAACATTGAGCAGCCTGCCTGCCCCTGTGGGAGTGATTACTGCCTTGAAACTGTAGTTTTATTGGCCATTTTGGGTCAATTCCAAGCTCCTTGATCTCCCTCTCTTAAAACCCGATTGCCTCATGGTTTTGGCATCTTTTCGGACTTGTTGGCTATTGGTGAAGCACCCACGAAGAGGAGAAAATGCTGAGAGAAGAAAGGAGCCACTTTTGAGATTTTAAGTATTTTGCTTTTGATTATTTGTTAAGTTTTTCTGCATTGCCGCCTACTTTTGAGCATTTTCTGGCTTGTTAAACTTGATTTCTGTGTTGATAACTGTATTTAGAACACAACCTAGAGCTGATTACTGAATTCCCTGCGTGCACTTATTTTTAAAAACATTTTTTCTTAAAACTTGCATTTTATCTGTCTCTGGCCTAGCACTCAAGTGTGGGGTCATTTACTGCACTATTCTAACTTGTTGATACTTGTGAACATCTGCTTTCCTTAATAAAAAAAACAAAAAAATCTTGCTTTTTTCCCCACTTTTCTGAGATTTAAAAAAGTTCAGTTATAGATTTGCTATTCTGAACTGTTTGGAAGTTTCTTGGAGGCCATTGTTTGCTAGGGATAAAGGGAAGTCTCTGTGTTCATCAGTGGCAGTGATAAACATTGAGCAGCCTGCCTGCCCCTGTGGGAGTCGTTACTGCCTTGAAACTGTAGTTTTATTGGCCATTTTGGGTCAATTCCAAACTCCTTGATCTCCCTCTCTTAAAACCCTCTTTTGCGCGGTTTTGCGCCGTTTTGGGCATAGCGCAACATCGGGCAGCGCCGCCTAATTCGGTTTAAACTATTCCTGGCTCCACAAAGTCTGCTCTTCACTTTTTCCCTTAGAACTGCTCTATCTCTCAAATTAAACACCATATTCTCATTCTAAGGCCCCTCACTGGTCCAAATAAGTAATCTTACAAGTTAGCACTAATAAACCATAAGCACTACTTACTCTTATACTCTCTATGATTACCTTGTCCCCTATTGGTCCGTTTTAATTCAGTTCCCTATATTACTCTAGCATGTCCAAAGGTCAGTCAATGGTTTCCTCTCCAGTCCAGCTGGTGAATCTGGGAATTTTGAGGCAATGTTACAACTGTCTCATGTACACGGACAACCCTCTCCTCCTCCAAACAGGTTCAAATATATGTGAGAGATGCAACCATATAGCCAAACTGGAGGCTGAGCTCTCTCATCTCAAAACTAGTGTAACCAGTCAGGAGGTAACCTCACACAACACAATTCCAGTATCACATAGTCCCACCACAACAGCGAACCAAACACATAAAAACACAAAAACATACTCGGAGGCTCTAAATAAAAATCTACCTAAGCAACAGAGACCTCCAAAGCAGACATCCAAGCAAACACTACCCCAAAACAAAACACGTGCAACACATAGCACACAAAGTCAGTGTGCCAAGCAGTCACAGCCCTTAAGACTATATAACACACCTGATACCCTTGTAATAGTACCCTTGTAATAGGTGACTCTATTGTCAGACACACTGACGTCCCGCTCACCAGGCTGAATAAAGAGAAGGTCACAGTGAGCTGCCTGTTGGGCGCTAGGATCCGCCACATAACGCAAGCACTCAGGTCACTCCAAAGCAAATACAAATATGACTCAGTCATTGTACATGCTGGCGTGAATGACCTGAGACGTACCTCCCTTGACTACATGAAAAGAGACATAGAGGAGCTCTCTGATCATGTAGCCCAGGCCGGCATAACCCTGACCTTGAGCAGCATCTTACCCTCACCTAGAATGATGCCACAGTATAAAGACAAAATGATCGATTTTAACAATTGGCTAAAATTTTGGTGTCATTCAAAGGGGATCCAGTGTCTGTCAGCCTGGGATGACATGCTCAACAAGCCACGTTGCTTCGCTAGGGACAGCTTGCACCTGTCACCCCTGGGCTTTCGGATATTGGCAAAGGCTCTTGCCACCCCCATAGTGCCTTTTTTAGGCAAAGCTCAAAAGTCAAACCCACCTCCATAGACAGCACAAGGAACAAGAAACTAAGGGTAATGCTGCTAAACGCCAGAAGACTTAACCTCAAAATGCATGCACTCGAAGCTCTCCTCAGTATGGAGAACATCGATATCTGTGCAGTGACAGAAACCTGGTTCAAGGCTCCAGAGAGCACCCCAGCACTACCAGTTTATACCTCATATCATGCTTTTCGGCCCCAAAACCCGGACCGAACCACAAAAGGAGGGGGAGTTTCCATATTTATCAAGGATATCCACACCTCTGGGTTAGTGGCAGTGCATGAAGTATCGGAGACCATCCATGTGCAGCTGACAGTGGGCAAGACTGCTTTTCAGTTTATAGCATCCTACAGACCACCCTCTCAAAGTCAGGAATCCCGCTCAACTTTCCTGAAAACATTGGAGAACACTAAGATCTCTCCGAACACCATTATATTGGGTGACTTCAACTACCCAAACATAGACTGGGAGCATTACTCAAGCCCCAGCACCTTAGCCCAAAGGTTCCTGGAATTTATAAACTCAAATGCTATGGAACAACTAGTCACCACTCCCACAAGAGGGGAAAACATACTAGACCTGATCATTACCAACATGGGGACTCTATGCTCCATACCAGAAGTATATCCCTCATTGGTAAGATCAGACCATAAATTAATTTCACTGGATATCCACATCCCGACCCCACCCCCAGCCCAGAAAACCACAGTGAAAAACTTCTCAAAGCGAACTTCACACTTCTCAAAACTGAAGTGGAATCCTTCAAGGCCCCAGGGCCAGTGGAAACTACGGCCCAAACTGCAGAATCCTATATAAACGCATTCTATGGACATCTCCAGGAATGCATGGATCATGCTATCCCAAACAAAATCAAGACCCAATCATCCAAAGGCAGGCATCCAGTCTGGTGGATCCCAGCCATAAATAAACTGTACAACAGAAGGAGGAAGCTACTACATGATAGAGCAAAATCCCTAAAAGGGAAGGCATCTCTGATCAGTACTAGCAAAAAATTACGATCCCTCATAAAATCCTCCAAGGCCAGCTTCGAGAGAAAAATTGCACAGGACACTAAAGACAATCATAAGGCTTTTTTCAGTTATGTTAGGAACCTGGGATGCAACTCCCAGACTTGTTCTAAGTTGATTCTAAATGACAAAAAATACACTGAACCCACAGACATCGCCAATATCCTGGCAGACAGGTTCAGTGCAAACTCCCCCCCCCCCCCAAAAGAGCAAATATCTATCCCGGCAGAGTGCAGCCTCCCAAACATCTCTGATGCTCAGGTGAAGGCTGCCCTCTCCAAAGCAAAAAACACTTCTTCCATGGGACCAGATGGTGTCCCGGGTTGCGTCCTACATGAACTCCAAGAAGAACTAATCCCTCAAGTAAAACTGCTGTACACTCTCAGCCTCACTACAGGATATGTGCCCAAAGAATGGCGTACAGCAACAGTGGTCCCACTCCACAAAGGTGGCGCCTCTGCAGACCCTGGAAACTATCGCCCCATAAGCCTGACTAGCCTAGTATGCAAGGCTATGGAGAGAATCATCATGGAACTCATAAACAAAGACATTGGGGACCTACAGATACTAGATCCTACCCAATTTGGTTTTGTCAAGGGCAGATCCTGCCTTTTGAACCTGGTAGACTTCTTCGAAACAGTCACCAAGGCCATAGATGAAGGGAAGGTAGTCCACACAGCCTATCTGGACCTCGCAAAGGCATTTGACACAATACCCCACTCGAGCATCATAGATAAGCTATCCAGCCTAAATATAAACCCCTATGTCACAAGATGGGTCACAAACTGGCTCAAAGACAGAACCCACAGAGTCAGAGTTGCTGGAGCCATGTCAGACTCGAAACAGGTCACAAGTGGCGACCCACAAGGTTCTGTCCTGGGACCTCTCTTGTTCGGGATTTACTTTTCTGAGGTACAGGCCAACGTGGGAGGACTATGGCTCACCAAGTTCGCAGATGACTGCAAACTGGGTGCCATAATCGACTCTCCAGCTGACACAAACATCCTTTAAAAAGGTCTCGCAGAGATGGATAATTGATGCCAGAGCCATGGTCTAAAGCTAAATGCCAAAAAGTGTATAGTCATACCCTTTGGCAAAAACAATGTGCCCACAAATTACCACATAGGTGGTAACCCTTTAAGTACAGAGAAAGTAATTAGGGATCTGGGGACCCAAGTTGATAGCAATCTCTCCTTAGACAACCACATTGCCAAAGTGGTTAGAAAGACCTTCTACATAGCCCACCTCATCATGAAAGGATTCACATCTAGATCAAGAGAGGTAATCATGCCCCTTTATTCATCCTTCATCAGGCCCATCATAGAATACAATGCCCCCTTTGGGATGTACCTTACCCGACACCTGCAGCAATTAGAAAGACCCCAAAAGTACCGCACCAGGAGGATCAAGGGACTCAAACAGATGCCATATGCTGCTCGGTTAAAAAAACTCCAGCTCTACTCAGTTGCATACCGCCTACTTTGAGGCGATCTATGCCTGACATATAAAGCTATGTCCAACCCAGAATTAATGGACATGCTCCACCTCAGTAAATCTAAATCCCTTAGAGCCACACGCCGAGGGACTTGAACCTCAGCACAGAAATAAATAGAACATGCTGGAGGGACAGATTCATAACCCAGAAGCTCCCTTCGCTCTGGAATAGAATTCCAATTCATGTTAGGCAGAGCACCTCACTGACTCTCTTCAAGAAGAATCTTGATGAGTGGATGGGGGATCGTAGGTTTGTCCTGGGGATTACTTCCGTGTCACTATTAGACAGAGGCACAGTAAACTAAACTTTAAAAAGGGCACAGTATACTCAAATCAAGGAGTGGCGTAAGCCAAACACAATCGGGCTAGGCTTATAAATGCCCCAGTGCAGATAGCCTAGTATGAACCTATGAACCTATGAGGTCTGTAATGGAATGCACTACTTCCATGTTGACCACAATGTGAAGGATTGCCAGTGCCAGTGTTATTATCGCCACATGATTGGCAATGTTGTCCAAGTTCAGAGTAGGGTATTTACCTCTGGTGGCCATGTAAAGGCTAATCTCAAGGTACACAGTCCTCACCTGTATAAGGCAATGTTCAAAACTTTTCCACCCCTCATATTGTGTGGTAAAAACAACCAACCTCTACTGGCAGGTGACCTCTCTAGTGGACTTCAACCAGGTCATGACTACACAGCAGCACACCATCTCTGTGCCTCCTGTGTGCATATATGGGAATGTCTGATGCACTGAGCAGCATAGCCTGATATTAACATTGCATCCATCATGTACTCCTTCTACTACAAGATGGCGACATACACCCCAACCCAGGCCCAGAAAATAATAAAACCACAACACATAAAAATCATACCAAACCCTTCTCTCCCTCTTCCTCCATACCCACTAACCAACTATCCATAGCCCACCTCAATATACGTAGCATCTGTAACAAAATTAGTCTACTCCATGCCCTACTTGAAATACACAACTTTGACATCTTATGCTTAACAGAAACCTGGCTAAAACCTGTAATTAAAGACATTGAGATTACCCCACCTGGTTATAGCATTGTAAGACAGGATCGCTCCACCAAGAAAGGTGGAGGAGTAGCAATTATATATAGAACTAACCTAAAACTTACTCTTCTTGACCTTTCCTTCTCCCAAAACTACAATGCTGAAATAATTTGCTCAAAATACAAATCAACAACAGTAAATCAATAAACATCATCTGTGCATATATCCCCCCAGGAAATAACATCCCTACCCTAGAACACATTCTAGAACAAATCTCTAACAAACTTCCTCAAGAAACACTATTTCTTGGGGACTTTAACATTGATTGGATATCATGTAGCAACATTAACCCTACTTCTCATATAAACCTAAATGGTTTTAAACAACTCATTAATGGTCCGACCAGAACCAACAAAAAAACCAAAAAAGAAACCACCTTGGACTGGATCCTTACTAACTCCCCCCTACAAAACTACCAAACTGGCATCCTTCCTGACGACATTAGTGATCACTCCCTCATTTACGTAGTCAGAGCCAAAACTAACCTAAACTTTCCTACCACTCATAAAACACTATACTCCAAAAAAAATTTTATTCCTGAACAGTTTCAAACAGAACTTTCACAATATAACTGGACCCTCTAAAACACCTCACACTTAACAAAGCCGTTGAATACTTCAATTCAGCATTCCTTGCAATCCTAAATCAACACGCCCCAAGTCGCACTATTAGAACAAAGACTAAGACAGCACCCTGGCTAACCTCCAATACTAAGCATAAAATTATTCTCAGAAATAAATCTTGGAAAAATGGCTCCTCTAGAAACCCAACAGATCATCAAACCTTTAGAGAGCTCAGAAACAGTACCAAAAAAGCTATCATAACAGATAAAAAGAATTTTTACTTTGAACTACAACAATCCACTAATAAAGAACCAAAAAAATTCTGGTCTACTATTAACAATCTAATTACCCCAGGCAAATTAATCACACCCAATCCCCAGGACTTAGACCCTGAAGACTCTACTTTAATAGCCAATAATTTCAATACTTTCTTTACTTCATCCATACAAAGTCTTGCTAACCACCTATCTCCTGATACCTCTCAACTGCTCTTAAGTAGCTTCAATGACTCTTCCTCTCCTTCAACTACAACCCATACCCACCTCTTATATACAATCTCTATTACACAAACTTAAACCCACTACCCCCTCAGCAGACAAGCTTCCTGCTGAATTCCTGCAAGTAGCAGCTAAAGCTATTGCCTATCCTGTCTCTATTCTAATAAACAGATCCATAAAAGAAAGTGCTTTCCCAGCAATTTGGAAAATATCACACATCATACCCTTACACAAAGGAGGCAAATCTACCGACCTTTCTAACTTTCGCCCAATTGCACTGTTATCTCCTCTAGCAAAAATTATGGAAAAATGTATACATAAACAACTACTAAACCATCTCCTCCTTAACAACCTACTAGCTGACACCCAACATGGATTTAGGCCTTCACATAGTACTACCACTGCACTACTCTCTTTCACCAATACCATCAACTGTAACCGTAACAACAACAAACTAACCTCTTCTCTATTTCTAGACCTGTCAAAAGCCTTCGATATGGTAAATCATACACTTCTTCTCCACATACTGAAATCCCTTGTCTTGAATGACTCTTCTTTAACCTGGTTCTCATCATATCTAGAAGATCGACATCAAGCAGTACTCTGGAAAAATTCTTTATCTACTCTATTACCTATCTCATTAGGAGTACCACAGGGATCTATACTAGGCCCACTTTTATTCTCCATCTTTATTAATGATCTCCAATCATCTATCCAAAACACTACCTGCATACAATATGCAGATGATTCCACTTTAATCTGTACAGCCTCCTCTCAACCAGAACTCCAATCCCTTACACAAGCTACCTTTTCAACCGTTGAACAATGGTTCTCTAAAAGATGTCTTCTCCTTAACCCCAAGAAAACAAAACTATTACTTTTTCACCTACACACAAATCTACTCAACTACATTTTACTATCACTGCAAGTGATAACTCTCACATTACTCCTGACTCCACTACAAAACTGCTTGGTGTTACTATTGATAATAATCTTAGCTTTGACCACCACATTAATAACACAATAAAAACAGTTAATAAAAAGATTGGTTCACTATACAGAATAAAACCCTTCCTTACACCTAAGGCACGGACTACTTTAGCACAATCACATCTTATCTCTACCCTTCTGTATGCATCCTCGATCTACACTAATCTATCTAAAGGTAACCTTAGGAAACTGTCTATATCCTACCACAACATAGCTCGATTTGCCACTGCATCTCAATATAGAACTCACCACTGCATAAACTTAAAACTTCTACACTGGCTGGAACTTCCTAACAAGATTATCTATCAACAACTCTTAATAGCACATAAAATTTTATATCAACCCTCAAAAACACCCGCTCTTAGCAACCTCTTGACTCCCTATAATAATTTAAAACAACTACGCTCCTCCCAAAAGCTACAAGTTAACATGACCAGAATTTCAAACTCTGCAGGGAACTGCCTTTTCTCCAACTCAGTTGGCAAAATATGGAATAACCTTCCCTTACATATCTCCTCTCTAGCCACTTTTCCTTGCTTTAAAAAGCAACTTCTTTCACATCTGAATAACTTCTGGCTCTGCTCTTGTACCAATCCAGACTAACCTACTTTCATCTTTCAACTATATTTGCATTTTATTTAACACTCTAAATCTCTCTCTCAAATCATAAATAACATTATGATTCTACTGTTACTAAAAAAAAAAAAAAAAAAAAATTATTATTTTTATTTTCATTTTAAAATTACATAATTTGTATTACATAGTTAGTATTATCTATTTGTTATTAGAATAGCATCACCTGACCTGAACTAATTTCCTTGTATTATTGCTCTTTGCCTATATCACAAGTGTTTTTTTACATGTATTTCTATAAACATGCTTTAATCTGTGGAGCTTTTCTCCCCGGGCCTCCACTGAAAATGGACAATGATCCAGTTGGACTAGCCCGGTCAACAAATGTAAAATAAATAAAAATAAAATAAAATAAAATAAAATGTTTGTTCTGGATGACACAGTACTGTCACTGTGAATTCATCATGACAACTTCTGAGCTAGACATTGCTGCTGATGCTCACTGTACCTATCACTCTCAGGGGCTGGGGAGGGATCATGCAGCTGTCAATTTCTTTTGTTCTAGTTCACTCTAAGTGGGTGATCATGTCTAGCTTGCCTTTCATCCTGGCTGTGTGTGTCCGTGCATGATCTGACTGTACCAGTATCTTCAGGCCACCCCATCTATTTCCTCATCAGCATATTATGGAGCATTCAGCATGCTAGGAATATCCAGAGGACTATGTCAGACTCATACCTGAGTGCGTGCAGAGATAACAAGGCAGCAGAAACAGGCATTGACTAGGCAGAACATATGCTTACTGATGCTGTGAGATTGTACACGTGCTGTGTTAAATTAGCATTTACCCATTCTGTAGGTTTTGTATGGGAAGCATTAGCTAGGAATGTGGAAAATATCTAGCATCACCCACAACACAGTATCTTCATATGAAAATTGCTACATCTGGGCATTCTGTAGCTGTATACATCAATGCTTGCCATAGTGCCCATATTTGTCAAGTTTCTTTTCTCATCTGTTAAAATTTGAAGTTTCCAGTGACTTATTTCCACTTTATATCAGTCAATTTCTCATACATTTTCTGGATATAATTATCTACTTACCCTATAATTATCTACTTTCCTCCCTACCCCCACTGGAGTACCCCAAGGTTCCATTCTTGGCCCATTGCTATTCAATATCTTTATTAACAACTTCCACAAAGCCATACCGAATACCAAAATTGTGCAATACGCTGATGATTCCACTTTGATCTGTTATGCCTCTAACCTAAAAGATCTCCAATTTCTAACGCAAACTGCCTTCTCAACTACCAAAAATTGGATGCTCCAAAATCACCTCTCACCAAATGCCAACAAAACTAAGATCCTTCTATTCTCTCCCTCAAAATCCTTCCCTATTGACAAAAACTTACTCCAAATCACCAGCCTTAACAACTCCATTATCGAGGTCGTACCCTCCGCCAAACTTCTAGGTGTAACCATTGATGAACACCTAAAATTTAACAATCACATCCAGCTAAATATCAAGAAAACCCACATAAAACTAGGCCTACTTTACAGAAACAACCACTTCCTCTCTCCTTCCACCAGACTAACTCTTGCCACAATCTATCTACTTCCTTCTCTACTGTATGGCGCTCCTCTGCTCACTAATTTATCTTCCACACTCACCTCCAAATTGAAAGTATGTTATAATAAAATAGCCAGATTTGTCATGAATGCCAAATCCTCCTCTCATCACTGCACCTCCCTACACTCACTAAATTGGCTTGAACTCCCCAATCTACTTGACCTTCACCAAATCATCACAGGCACAAATTATTGTTCCAACCCACTAACTGCCCTGCACTATCCAATATTCTGCAACCTTATAACCCTCTCAGACCCCTTAGATCTACCCACCAAAACTTTATCACCGTCCATAAACCCAAGCACCCAGCTGGGCAGCTTCTGCTATCTTATTCCCTAGCTAAAAGATGGAATGCTCTGCCCTCCACACTGAGGATCTGTGACAACCTTAATAACTTTCGCCTGCCTTTCTGTTACATTGAAGCTGTTTTTACTGCATTTAACTTAATATTGCACTTGGAATCCTTGTTTGTTACTATTTGACTGTATTTGTAGCAAATTCTTCTGTGTAAGCTGTAGTAGCTGATTCATAGCATTTATAAGTGTTTGCTGTACCTGTTTCTGCCTGTTTTGTGAAAAAAAAGAAAAAAAGAAAAAAATATCTCTTGTTTTTCCTGCTTTACTAGTTTAGTCCAGTTTCAGAGTTGCTGATTCCTGGGCTTTGGTTGTAGTTCCTGTGTACTGTTTCCTTGCCTTATTTGGGGAAGGGAAGCTACCTTGCTTTCCTGCTTTACTAGTTTAGTCCAGTTTCAGAGTTGCTGATTCCTGGGCTTTGGTTGTAGTTCCTGTGTACTGTTTCCTTGCCTTATTTGAGGGAAGGGAAGCTACCTTGCTTACCAGTGGGAGTGGGAAGCATTGAGCTGCCTTTTGTCCAGTTTTGTGAGGTTTCAGCCAGTAACTAGTAGTTTATTGGTCGTTTTGGGCCAGTTTCTAGCTTTTCCAGCCCCTGGTATAAAACTTTCAGCTTGTACCTACTCAGCACAGACTCCACGTGGGCCAGCAGAGTAATCCAGGCTGCAGAGAGCTGAATAAGCGACTTTTCTTGATACTAAGTATATTTTTGTTGCTTTCCACATCTGAATACCTAGCAACTGTATTTCGCCTGCCTTTCTGTTACATTGAAGCTGTTTTACTGCATTTAACTTAATATTGCACTTGGAATCCTTGTTTGTTACTATTTGACTGTATTTGTAGCAAATTCTTCTGTGTAAGCTGTAGTAGCTGATTCATAGCATTTATAAGTGTTTGCTGTACCTGTTTCTGCCTGTTTTGTGAAAAAAAAGCAGAAAAATATCTCTTGTTTTTCCTGCTTTACTAGTTTAGTCCAGTTTCAGAGTTGCTGATTCCTGGGCTTTAGTTGTAGTTCCTGTGTACTGTTTCCTTGCCTTATTTGGGGAAGGAAGCTACCTTGCTTTCCTGCTTTACTAGTTTAGTCCAGTTCCAGAGTTGCTGATTCCTGGGCTTTGGTTGTAGTTCCTGTGTACTGTTTCCTTGCCTTATTTGGGGAAGGAAGCTACCTTGCTTACCAGTGGGAGTGGGAAGCATTGAGCTGCCTTTGTCCAGTTTTGTGAGGTTTCAGCCAGTAACTAGTAGTTTATTGGTCGTTTTGGGCCAGTTTCTAGCTTTTTCCAGCCCCTGGTATAAAACGCTAAACGCTAAGCTGATTTAGAGCGATTTAGCTGAGCTGCCACTGTTGCACACTAGGGCAGTGCCGGTTAAGCAGGTTTAAACTATTCGGGCTACCTAAAGTCCACTCTTCAAATTTTCCCTTAAAACTACCTTCCTCGAACTATACTACTGATCAAATCAACGTATCCTATAACTAAAAAGATCAACTCTACTTGACTCCAAGTAGACTATTCTCTATCTATTAAACCTAGCACTTGCTCCTACAGTACTTATTACCTTGATACGGCACTCTTGTCATAGATAGTACCCCAAAAGGCAACCCCCATTTCTCGGTCACCCACGCCCCGGAATCTTTTTCTAAAGTTTTTCGTCTACCCTTCTAGCATGTCGAGGGATCAGTTGCTAGTGTCCTCTCCTGCTCAGCTGGTGAACCTGGGAATATTGAGGCAATGTTTCAATTGCCTCATGTACACAGACAACCCTTTCCTCCTCCCACAAAACACAAATACATGCGAGAGATGCAACTATACGGCCAAACTGGAGGCTGAGCTCTCTCAACATAGGACTGGCAAGACCAGTCAGGAGGAGAAGGTTACCACACACACTATAGACCCAGTCTCACATAGTACCATTACAACCTCAAATCATACACATAAACACACAAAGACATACTCGGAGGCTCTGATCAAAAATCTACCAAAACAGCAGAGGCCACCAAAGCAGACACCCAAACAACCACCACCTCAGAACACAACACCGCAACACATAGACCTCACAGTCAGAGTGTCAAACAGTCACAGCCCTTAAGGCCAAACACAATGCCAGACACACTAGTCATTGGTGACTCCATAGTCAGACACACTGATGTCCCGCTCACCAGACTGAGTAAGGAGAAGGTCACAGTAAGCTGCCTGTCGGGCGCTAGAATCCGCCACATAACGCAAGCACTCAGGTCTTTCAACAGCAGGTACAAATATGACTCAGTCATTGTCCACGCTGGTGTAAACGACCTGAGACGCACCTCCTTGGACTACATGAAAGAGACATTGAGGAGCTCTCTGATTATGTAGCCCAGGCAGGTATGACCCTGACCTTCAGCAGTATCCTACCTTCACCAAGAATGATGCCACAATACAGAGATAAGATGATCAGCTTTAACAATTGGCTTAAACACTGGTGTCATTCAAAGGGGATCCAGTATCTGTCTGCCTGGGATGACATGCTGGACAAGCCACGCTGCTTCGCAAGGGACGGCTTGCACCTGTCACCCTGGGATTCCGGATATTGGCAAAGGCTCTTGCCACCCCCATAGTGCCTTTTTTAGGCAAGGCTCAAATTCTAAACCTACCACCCTAGAACACAAAAGAGGAAAAACTAAGGGTAATGCTGCTCAATGCCAGAGGTCTAAATCTCAAAATGCACGCACTCGAGGCCCTTCTCAGTATGGAGAACATCGATGTCTGTGCTGTGACAGAAACCTGGTTCAAGGCTCCTGAGAGCACCCCAGCGCTATCAGGTTTTACCTCATATCATGCGTTCCGCCCCAAAATCCGGACAATACCAAGAAAGGAGGGGGTATCCATATTCATCAAGGACACCCACACCTCAAGACTGGTGGCAACGCACGATGCATCGGAGACCATCCAGGTGCAAATAACCATAGGCAAGACTGCTCTGCAAATTGTAGCATGTTACAGGCCACCCTCACAAACTCAGGAAACTCACATGGCCTTCCTGAAAACACTAGAGGGGATAAATGTATCACCAAACACCATCATACTAGGTGACTTCAATTACCCTAATATAGACTGGGAACACTACTCAAGCCCAAACACCCTAGCCCAAAAGTTCCTGGAATTCATAAACTCAAATGCCATGGAACAACTAGTCACCATCCCCACAAGAGGAGATAACATACTTGATCTCATCATCACAAACATGGGAGCACAATGTTCAACACCGAAGTATACCCCTCACTGGTGAGATCAGATCACAAACTAATCTCGCTGGAGGTCCTCATCCCACCCCCACCTGAAATAAAAAAGACCACAGTAAAGAACTTCTCAAAAGCCGACTTCACACTTCTAAAGACTAGTGTGGTCTCCTTTCAGGCCCCCGAGCTGGCGGAAAACAATACTCAAGCCGCTGAATCACTTACAAACGCCTTCTACCAGCACCTGCAGGACTGCATGGATAAGGCAATCCCAAGCAAAACAAAGACTCTGTGTACCAAAGGCAAGCGTCCAGTCTGGTGGACCCCAGCCATAAACAAACTCTACAACAAAAGGAGGAAGCTACTACAAGATAGAGCAAAATCCTTAAAAGGTAAGACACCCTTGATCACTGTAAGTAAAAAACTAAGAGCTCTCATAAAATCATCCAAAGCAAATTTCGAGAGAAAAATAGCTAAAGACTCAAAAGACAATCATAAGGCCTTCTTTAGCTATGTTAGAAACCTAGGAGGAAACTCCCAGATATGCTCAGAACTAGTTCAAAATGATGTGAAGATTACTGATCCTACAGACATTGCCAACATACTGGCTGACAGGTTCAGTGCAAACTTCTCCCCCCCCGGACCCCCAAAAGGAGAGATATCTATCCCAAATGGGTGCAGCCCCCAAACATCTCCAGCGCCCAAGTGAGAACTGCTCTCTCCAAAGCAAAAACACAGCATCCATGGGACCCGATGGTGTCCCCGGCTGTGTGCTCCACTTAACTCAATGAGGAATTAAACCCACAGCTAGGACAGCTGTTTAATCAAAGTCTTACCTCTGGATACGTACCCAGGAGTGGCGCACTGCAACTGTGGTCCCACTTCACAAAGGCGGTGCCTCCACAGACCCTGGAAATTACCGCCCATTAGCTTGACAAGCCTTATCTGCAAAGCCATGGAGAGGATCATAATGGACCTCATAAATAAAGACATAGGGAATTTGCAGACTTTGGATCCAACCCAGTTTGGCTTTGTCAAAGGCAGATCATGCCTTTTAAACTTGGTTGACTTTTTCAAACAGTCACCAAAGCCATTGATGAGGGAAAGGCAGTCCATACAGCCTACCTCGATCTGGCTAAGGCCTTCGATACAATACCCCACTCGGGTATCATTGAAAAACTCATCAGCTTAAATGTTAACCCATACATCACAAGATGGGTTGCAAACTGGCTGAGTGACAGAACCCACAGGGTCAGAGTTGCTGGCACCATGTCAGACTCAAAGCCTGTCACAAGTGGTGTCCCACAGGGCTCAGTCCTGGGCCCACTCTTGTTTGGCATCTACTTTTCCAAGTACAAGCAAACACAGGAGGGTTATGGCTGACAAAGTTTGCAGATGACTGCAAACTGGGCGCCATAGTAGAAAACACATCTGACACAGATATCCTTCAGAAGGGTCTCAAAGAAATGGATAACTGGTGCCAGAGCCACGGCCTAAAGTTAAATGCCAAAAAATGCATAGTCATACCCTTCGGGAAAAACAAGGTTACCCCTAGCTACCAAATAGGTGGCAATCCACTGAGCACAGAAGAAGTTATCAGGGACCTGGGGACCCAGGTTGATAGTAGTCTGTCATTCGACACCCATGTAGCTAAAGTAGTTAGGAAGTCCTTCTACATTGCCCACCTTATCATGAAGGGATTCTCATCTAGATCAAGGGAGGTCATAGTCTCCCTTTACTCATCACTCATCAGACCAATGATTGAGTACAATGCCCCATTCGGAATGTATCTGACCCGACACTTGCAGCAGCTGGAGAGGCCACAAAAGTTCCTCACCAAAAGGATAAAGGGTCTCAAAATCTGTCCTATGCTGCCCGACTGAAAGAACTCCAGCTCTATTCAGTCGCCACCGCTTGCTCAGAGGTGACCTTTGCCTAACATACAAGGCCATGTCAAACCCAGATTTGATGAATATGCTTCACCTCAAAAATCTAGATCCATCAGAGCCACAAGGGCCGGAGACTTAAACCTCGACACGGCTATTAATAGGATGTGCTGGAGAGATAGATTCATCACCCAAAGACTCCCTATGCTGTGGAACAAAATCCCAGTACATGTGAGGCAGAGCACCTCGCTGGCCTTGTTCAAGAGAAATCTTGACCAATGGATGGGAGATCGCAGATATACCCCAGGAATTACCTCAGTGTCACTGCTCGACAGAGGCACAGCAAAATAATGGGTATAGTTCCCCATACTAAAGGGGTGGCGTAAGCCACAAAACAATGGGCTAGGCTTATAAATGCCCTCGGGCAGATAGCCTAGTATGAACCTATGAACCTATGAACCTATGAACTTCAAAACTCAACTTCATTCTTACCTCTGTCTAAACAGGAAATGCAACTGTACTCTTCCAGCCATTCCTGTCACGGTCTCCTCCTCCTTTACTCCAGGCTAACCTTCTTACCTTCCTAACCTCACTTTAAATTGTTGATTATATATGTAACCAAACAGCAAAATCTAGCCATGATACTATATCCCTGTTTTAGTCCTCAACTAAACTGCATATATTTTTTTCTCTCCTTTGAATGCTACCTGTTGTTTGCAATCCTAACTTCCTTTGTAATTAATCATTGTAATTAAACTTTGTATTGTGGATCTTTTCTCCCTGAGCCTCCACTGAAAGCATTCATGTAATTAAACTTTGTATCGTGGAGCTTTTTCTCCTCGAGCCTCCACTGAAAGTAGACTCCCTAAGCCCAGTGGAACTAAACTGTAAATATTTTTTTCTCTTTTTCTCTTTTGAATGCTACCTGTTGTTTGTAATCCTAACTTTCTTTGTGATTATTCATGTAATTAAACTTTGTATTGTGGAGCTTTTCTCCCCGGACCTCCACTGAAAACGGGCTCCCCAAGCCCAGTGGACCTCCCCAGTCATCAAACTGGAATAAATAAATAAATAAATAAAATAATTTCTTCCTGCGTCCAACATACATATATTCCTGTTTGTCTTTCAAACTATTTACTGTTATTTTTCCTTTTTTGGTTTTCGTACCTACTTCTTCTCATCTCCCTTTTATCACATTTATTCTCTGTATAAAAAGTCTATAACATTTTTGTATTTCTTCTCTGAATTGCTGTTTGTATATTCTTCCTTTCCTGAGTAATTATATTTTAGCATTATTCATTGTATAAACTGAATTAGTATGCTACCTTTTTCTTTCCTCTGTAAATTCAGTACTCTATATATGCCACTGTATACTTGATTTTCCTGTCATTCCACCAATGATGCCAACATTTACAATACTGCCTCACATTTAAGACTTTCCAAATGAGCTCTGCCTACTCCTTACAATATACCTACTCAGCTTTCTTTCCATTCAGCACTATATCCCCTTACTTTGAATTATACTGCACAGACCTTTTCCATATTCTCCTCATGTCACACAATTAGAAAATAGGAAGTCAATACCTTTTATTCCACTTTCTTTTGGTCACATGTTCATGGCAATTTGTCTTGGTTTGTTGGCCTTGTATATGTATATTTTCTTTTTCCCCAAATATAAATTACTTATCCTATAAATGACCCTATTTTTCTCATCTGCACCAGATTTTTTTCTTTCTCAAATCTATATTAAAATTCACCATCCAAATAATATTTGTATCAAAAAGAAAACATTTAACCTTTCTAGTAGCTGCCTTCTACTAGATAGTGAAATATGAACATATGTACACACAACCTGCATCCCCTTGCCTTTACTCAGTATGTCACTTATTACATGTCCCAGGCTGCACCATGATTGTACCTATTATTTAGTACTTTTCCCATTTATTACTATGCCTATACCTGAGCACTCCTTCTCCTCTACATCATATTTTGTACTTTACTATTACCTCTGTTGATATAATCTATTCTTTTATAGTTAGTAAAACATCCACTAACCCTAAAACAACAAAATCAATTGTTTAAATCCACTTTCTCCCATTACACATTGCGCTTGTGACAGTATGCTGGTCACATTCAAAGAACACACTGTTTATCCTCTTTTTATCTTTCTTCAGATGCTATTTTTTATTTCTCAAACTATGTCTTTTTATAATTAATATTTTGTTGCTGTTCTAGAAATATATTGCCCTCCATTTTCCCACCTTCCATACTCATTGGCATTTCATATTATTATTTTTTTGGAGCAGCTATGATAACAAAACATTCATCTCATTAAACATATATGAACCAGGCGTCCACCAAAACTGTCAGCATAACAACCTTTTATTCAGAACATACAGGATAAGCACTTTCACACAAGGTTGTGCTTCATCAGAGCCATCAACATAAAACTTCTAAGATCATTTATATAATGAAGACACTTAAATATCATCCAATAAAAGCCTTTCATTAATTATTGATGTAAGCTGCATTTTTAATACAGGTTTTAAAGGTACAGCAGCATTAATACCAGGCAGTTTGTCTGCCTGCAGCCTGATAATCCATTTAGTCTCTGCAAAGTCAAGCCTATTATTAAAATCCCCCCTCCTCTTATTCATAGGTATCACCTGCAATACCAAGAATTAAAAACTATGTCCAGGTTGCATGTAAATGTGTTTACCCAGTGCATTAAGCATATTCATACATACATATTCATCTTTGGATACAATAGTGAAAAGCGTTTGAATGTCCATGGTTGCCAATATGGTTCCTTCTGAGAATATACCATGTATTCTCATAAAGTCACCTAAAGTGCTTAAGAAATGCTCAGTGTCTTTTAAGACTGCTGTTGCCTTCTGTAGCAGTTTCTTAAGTTGATTCTCAATACAAATTGATATAAATTCAGTGGCCCATCCCCTGCCCAATACTATGGGTTGAAGGGGTGGGTTTAAAAGTGATTTATGCACCTTAGGCAGTCCATGGATAATTGGTACAAGTGGTTCAAACACAAACATAAAATCATATAGTTGCTTATCAATCACTTCATCCATAAGCAATTCATATAGTTGGTAATGTATACCCCTTGATAATAATATTTAACGTAACCTGCGTAATACATTCATAAGTCAAGACATCATTAAGCATTTCAAGCATGCTAGCATCATAAGAGTCAACATCCAAAACTACAATAGATCCCCCCCTAATCAGCTGGACGTATAGCCAAAGTACCATTCATTCGTAACTGTTGTAAAGCAAAAAAAATCATCCCTAGTTATATTATAAAAATTATTCTTACTAAAGTTGAACTCAAACAGGTCTTTTTCAACAGTCCTCACAAAAGTGTCAAGTATAGATGGCAACTGTGGAACAAATAAACTAGAGCGTTTCAGAGTATTTGAAACTGTTCATGGTTTGCTAAACGCTAATTTCAAAGCAATGTTCCTTGCAAAAAGTTTAATGTCTAATATCACATCTTCTATGTGCACTGATCGAGATGGCACACAGTTCAACCCTTTATCTAACAAACTTACTTGTGCTGGTGTTAAAACAGAAGAGTATAAATTATAGACTAACGTGAAATCTTTTTGCGACCTGATTCCTCCATGGCATGCTCATGCTCTAGTGATGGCTTCTGCCTCTTCTATCCTTGACTGGAACTCCACCTCCTGCCCAATAGCTGCAGTTACCTGAAAGGGAGAGGAAAATTTGAAAAGACGGCATCTAAGGATATTGCAGTGTTGGTGTCCTTTGGTCTGGCCCCACTTGAGTGATAAAATAATTTGATTGTCAGTGGATGTATGCACAGCATTAGAAAGAAAGTTTTTATTAGAAAGTTCAACAGATGTAACATGCTCTTCTACCTCCAAACATGAGGTTCATCAGCATGTGATTGAAGAGCTGATTGCTGTGGCTGATCAACAGCTGTTGTAGATATTTTGTCATTAGATATATTCACTGTCCGTTCGGACCCTCGAGGCCATACAAAAATATGGCCTTTTTTAAAATCAGCCATGTCCCTTTCAAGCTTCCTTTTTTTAACATCTGTTGCCTGTTATCATATGCCAATACATTCAGTAGCACCTTATCTATCTCAGCTAGATGAACAGCATCATTAAATTTCATATATATTTCATTCTGCAAAATTTCCATCTTATCACCCAATTCCTTTTCTTGCTAGACAAAAAACTCATTCAGCAGTCTCATGTAGCTAAAGCTGAATTCCATATTAAGCAACTTCTACTGTTTTAGCAGTTTGGGGAAAGTATTGCCGTATGTAGGCATGCGGAGCACCAGCAGGCTACTTGGTCCTACTTTATAGTGTAGGCAAGCCTCCATATGGAGGCATTGCCACTGCAACCTTTTTAGTTTAAAAAGTCCATTCTCAAAGTCTTTCGATAGGCTCTTGAACATACCTCAATCACATGGTTCCAATACCAGTGGTTCATCCAGGAAAGTACATCTCAATAGGGGATAAGCTTCCATATTCTACAGTTGTTTAAAGCGTTGCTGGTTTGACATCCCTTTACCAGGGCGATAACTCAATTCAATGTCAATTTATTCAGCCATGTGCTGATGGGTATATATGAAACCAAGTAAATAGATAAAAGAAAATACCAAATTAGCCAAAGGTCACCCAGTGGGATAAAAACAAATACACAAAAATATACGAACCAGGCTTCCACCAAAACTGCCAGCATAAAAAAAACTTTTATTCGGAACATACAGGATAAGCGCTTTCACACAAGGTTGTGCTTCATCAGATCCATCAACATAAAACTTCTAAGATCATTTATATAATGAAGACACTTAAATATCATTCAATAAAAGCCTTTCATTAATTATTGATGCAAGCTGCGTTTTTTTTAATACAGGGTTTAAAGGTACAGCAGTGTTAATACCAGGTAGTTTGTCTGCCTGCAGCCTGATAATCCATTTAGTCTCTGCAATCTCCAGCCTCTTATTAAAATCCCCCCCCCCCCCTTATTCATAGGTATCACTTGTAATACCAAGAATTCAAAACTATGTCTAGGTTACATGGAAATGAAAACCTTAACAGAGGTTAATATTATGCATGCTGATAAAGGCAGGTCATATTTATATCAAGTCTTACACTTCTATTAAGTCTAATAGGACTGATTGTTTGAATAATAGACTTAGGCTACCACTGACTCATGGTAATAATATCCACCACATATGTGACATAGTGAATAAATATTGGCCAGTTTTACTTACTGATGAAAGGATTAAGGGTATTGTAGGTGACAGGCCTAGTTTTACATTCAAGAATAATTTATCACTGAGAAGACAATTGTCTATAAATCCATTAATATTTCCACTGTTGTCTCTGCACAAACTGGTACTTTTTCTTGTAGACTTTGTAAAGCCTGTAATTTTATCTCAAATTAGACTAATTTTAATCACCCCATTATAGATTATTTATTTAAACCAAGATTGTATGCGGATTGTAATCCAAAGGTTTAATTTATTTAGCCAAGTGCAGAAATTGCACCTCGTTTTATGTAGGGAAGACTGTGGGGATGCTAAAGGAATGCATATTACAACATCAAGGTGATATTAGACGTATGAATATGCTTAATGCACTGGCTAAATATATTTCCATGCAACCTGGACAGAGTTTTGGTTCGTATATTTTTGTGTATTTGTTTTTATCCCACCGGGTGACCTTTGGCTGATTTGGGTATTTTCTTTTATCTGTTTACTTGGTTTCATATATACCCATCAGCACATGGCTGAACAAATTGACATTGAATTGAGTTATCGCCCTGGTAAAGGGATGTCAAACCAGCAACACTTTAAGCAACTGTTGAATATGGAAGGTAACCCCCTATTGAGATGTACTTTCCTGGATGAACCACCAGTACTGGATCCATGGGATTAGGGTACATTCAAGAACCTATTGAAAGACTTTGAGAATGGACATTTTAAACTGAAAAGGTTGCAGTGGCAATGCCTCCATATGGAGGCTTGCCTACACTATAAAGTAGTACCAAGAGGCCTGTGGGTGCTCCACATGCCTAACATACGGCAATACTTTTCCCAAACTGCTAAAACAGTGTCAGTTGCTTAATATGGAATTGAGCTTTAGCTACATGAGACTGTTGAATGAGTTTTTTGCCCTGCAAGAAAAGGAACTGGCTGATAAATGGAAATTTTGCAGAATGAAATATATATGAAATTTAATGAAGCTGTTCATCTAGCTGACATAGATAAGGTGCTACTGAATGTCTTGGCATATGATGACAAGCAACAGATGGTAAAAAAAGGAAGCTTAAAAGGGACATGGCTGATTTTAAAAAAGGCCATATTTTTGTATGGCCTCGAGGGTCCAAACGGACAGTGAATATATCTAATGACAAAACATCTACAACAGCTGTTAATCAGCCACAGCAATCATCTGTTCAAACACATGCTGATGACCCTCATGCTTTGGAGGTAGAAGAACATGTTACATCTGTTGAACTTTCTAATAATAACTTTCTTTCTAATGCTGTGCATACGCCCACTGATGATCAGATTCATTTATCACTCAGTGGGGCCAGACCAAAGGACACCAACACTGCGATATCCTTAGATGCCGTCTTTTCAAATTTTACTGCCCATTTCAGGCTACCACAGCTATTGGGCAGGGGGATGGAGTTCCAGTGAAGAACAGAAGAGGTGGAAGCCATCACTAGACAGTGAGCATGCCATGGAGGAATCAGATCGCAAAAAGCGAATGAATGATACTTTGGCTATATGTCCAGCTGATAAGGGGTATCTATTCTAGTTTTGGATGTTGACTCTTATGATGCTAGCATGTTTGAAATGCTTAATGATGTCTTGACTTATGAATGTATTACGCAGGTTACGTTAAATATTATTATCAGGGGTATACATGACCAGCTATATGAATTGCTTACAGATGAAGTGATTGATAAACAACTACATGATTTTATGCTTGTGTTTGAACCACCTGTACCAATTATCCATGGACTGCCTAAGGTGCATAAATCACTTTTAAACCAACCCCTTCACCCCATAATATCGGGCAGTGGATGGGTCACTGAATTTATATCAATTTATACTGAGAATCAACTTAACAAACTGCTAGAGAAGGCAACAGCAGTCTTAAAAGACACGGAGCATTTCTTAAGCACTTTAGGTGACTTTACGAGAATATATGGTATATTCTCAGATGCAACCATATTGGCAACCATGGACATTCAAACACTTTTCACTTTTATACCCCATGATATGGGGACTGTATCTCTTAAGAGATTTTTACATGCCAATACAGACTATTCTTATGAACATATTGAATGTTTGGGCACATTAATGGAAATTATTTTATGCAATAATGTTTTTTTTTAATGACACTATGTATAAGCAAAAGATAGGTGCAGCGATGGTGAAAACATGCGCTAACAGTTACATCAACCTTGTGTTGGCAGACTGGGAGCTCAATGTTGTCCTCTCTAATCGTAAACATTCAGCATGGCTTTTATGCTATAAGAGAGTTATAGATGACATTTTTATTTTATGCCTGGGTGCAGTATGTGATTTACTGAATTTTGTGCAATATCTTGAATCTAACAGTGAGTGTTTTCGATTCGCATTGAATTATTCACAAACTTCTATAGAGTTTTTAGATACCAAGATAACACTAGCCAAAGGTGTCATTTCTAGCTCTGTTTTTAGAAAACCATGTAGAAAAAATGCATTATTGCCTTTTAACAACAGTGCCAAGGGTCAATATGTGCGAATGTCGAGATTGCACACAGAAGATTATGAATACAGGGAAGCCATATGTAGATTGGAAGGAGATTTACTTAATAGGGGTTATAAAAAAGATGTCCCAGATAAAACCTTAACAGAGGTTAATATTATGCGTGCTGATAAAGGCAGGCCATATTTTAATCGATCATACACTTCTATTAAGTCTAATAGGACTGATTGTTTGAATAACAGACTTAGGCTACCATTGACTTATGGTAATAATATCCACCAAATGTTTTACTTACTGATGAAAGGATTAAGGGTACTGTAGGTGATAGGCCTAGTTTTACATTCAAGAATAATTTATCACTGAGAAGACAATTGTGCTATAAATCCACTATTGTTTCCACTATTGTCTCTGCTCGAGCTGGTACTTTTTCTTGTTGACCTTGTAAAGCCTGTAATTTTATCTCAAATTAGACAAATTTTAAGCACCCCATTATAGATTATTTCTTTAAACCAAAATGTTATGCGGATTGTAAATCCAAAGGTTTAATTTATTTAGCCAAGTGCAGAAATTGCACCTCGTTTTATGCAGGGAAGATTGTGAGGATGCTAAAGGAACGAATGTTACAACATCAAGGTGATATTAGATGTATGAATATGTTTAATGCACTGGCTAAACATATTTCCATGCAACCTGGACATAGTTTTGAATTCTTGGTATTACACATAATACCTAGGAATAAGGGGGGGGTTAAATAATAGTCTGGAGATTGCAGACAACTGTCTGGTATTAATGCTGCTGTACTTCTAAAACCTCCTGTATTAAAAAAACGCAGCTTAGATCAATAATTAATGAAAGGTCTTTATTGGATGATATTTTAGTGTCTTCATTATATAAATGATTTTAGAAGTTTTATGTTGATGGATCTGATGAAACACAACCTTGTGTGAAAGCTCTTATCCTGTATGTTCTGAATAAAAGTTTTTTTTATGCTGGCAGTTTTGGTGGACACCTTGTTCGTATATTTTTCTATATTTGTTTTTATTCCACTGAGCGATCTTTGGCTGATTTGGGTATTTTCTTTTATCTGTTATCTCATTAAACATCCTCTCCCCTTTGATCCTACTGTGTATTTTATAACAAAACTGTAGTGCCTCTTTTTGTTTGCCTCTGCTGCTTCTATGTCACTGTCAAACAGTTCAATCATTACCCCTTCATCCTTTGTTTTCTTTTTTTTTCCCTTCCTCTTATTCCGACTTAAATTTGTACCAGAAATGTTTCTGGCTTCTCCATAATCTACAGCTTGGCAGCTTGAGAGTGCCCCCATTTCCCCAACAATGTTCACATTTACACATCTCAAGCTACTGAATCAGATAAACATCTTTTCTATAATTCTACAAAAATAACAGGTTTTCTAGTTGCATTGTATATCATAAAGTTCCCATGAATACAAAGAGATTTATCACATTTTCCAAATGTGACATTATTGTTAACTTTTAAGTAAAAAAATGACTTACCCACCTCCATTCCACAATCCTATTGGATCAAACATTTTTTTTTATTTCAACAATAGTTTCAATGTTAACAATCAGAAAAGTTTGTATGTCTTGAATTAACAGGATGTTAGTCCTGAACTGTATAAGCGGTCTCAATGTTTGTTTTTTTCTTCACAGCTATATTGCAATATTATAATCAGTCCATGGCATATGCTCTTTATTACTAGTTTACATAATCTTTTAGCCAACATAGCATTTATAAATGTAATATCCAGAAATTACTATTTGCTCAGATTAATCAACGGCCTACTGTTTTTAACATGGAAACCCACAGTACTTGTAACAGAGCCTCATACTTATAGCCTTTAAACCACAGTAACTAAAAATTTGTAAATTCTCACCGCAGCCTACCCTCTGTGTAGGATTTCCAGTGGCCTGGATCTTTCATTGCGTACAGTTCTTCACAGGATATCTGTGCTTTTCTGACTACTGAGTATACGAAATTTCCTGCAGCTGCAACTTCCTAGTGCTATAGTTTAGTATGAGCATGTGTCATTCTTACTCTTCATGTCTCTGCAACAACATGGCTCCTTTTCTACTAACAATGTGGAACACAAGGAGGGGAATTATTTTTCATTTTCTGGAGCCAACAGAACCAAATCAGTCTATTCTTCAGCTAGATCACTCCAAGAGTTATTTGTCTCATTTTGCATATTATTCTCATCTATTGTGTTGATCAA
>NC_056748.1:228004412-228051912 GCF_019279795.1 Protopterus annectens
GGCATGACTCAGCGAAGCATAAAGAGAAGATAAAAAAACAATGTTCCAAGCAGCAGTCAGAGAAAAATTCTCTTCCCAAGCAACTTGTCCATGGTCAGAATTGTTGTTGTTACTGGTCATGTATGAGCAAACTTCAGAATCAAGCATATGCTAATTAAGTCAATAGGCTGCCTATGTTTCAGGTTAATAAAGCAGGGCTCTAACTAGTACTGGCACAGCTTTTTGCATAGTCAGTGCAAAAGTATACCCACTCCCAGGTGGATTCCTATAAATTCAGATGTTATCCAATAGTGCTTTCTTATATTGTAAATGCATTCAGTAAGTTTAAGAAAATAATTCTGATAAATGAGCTGCTTTAACTGTGTTATTTTCTTACATAGTTTGGAAACCAAGAATCATTTTTTTCTTGGAATATCTCATTCATATATTATATAACCATCCAAGGTACGTTAAACTGTTACATAGACTGCATCCAAAATACTGCAAAAATAAAAATTGTCAATGGAAATGAAGGACAAGTAGATAAATAAAATAATCTGTACTGTTATTATGCTACTTAATTTATTGCACAAATAATTTTACTGTCAAATAATAAGATCTGAATAAATGAGCATAGAAGAGCAGGTGAACTAAGACTTGTATAAATCCCATTTGTATGTTACACAATTTAAGCAAGTCCCTTAACTCGTCAGTTCCTCTTGAACTAACCTTGCAAACAACCACTTGTGCTTACTGGGCCTTAACCAGTGACAGTAAAGAATAAAAATAATTACATTGCACTTTGTACTGAGACATATTCTTTGAGTTGCATCGGTACTCAGTTTGTAGTGAGCTCTTATCAGTTCAAGCAGCTCAGGCAATCTTAATAACTGTCTCTTTCAGACACTGCTGTGGGTTTTACCTTATACGATAAGAGACCAGGATAGTCTCAGCATTATGTGGATGTAAAACAGTTTAAACATTTGTGTAAGTAATTAAATAATATAATGAGTACTTAATATTTTGTTCTTGCAGCTATATATAGCCTATATTAATGATTGTTATATCCCCAGGTCTGAGACAAGTATTTATTAAAGCACATTACAGAAATCACAGCAGTATAGGATATACACATGCAATCAGTTAATTACCTTATAAAATAATACTGTGATCTGTAACCTAAGTATGTAATAATGATTCATGAATAAATGAAATATCACCTCATGAGAAATTTCTACTTTAATTATGTTTATGCATCACTTGGCAGAGTAATATTGCGCAAAAAGGGGCATTATCTTTATTCAACACATCTGCATTGTACTGGGTAGGACAGATTGAAGCATCTCTCTGTCTACATCATTATAGAAACCTTATCCTTTTGTATGTTTGCACATCATTTTTAGTTTTTTTGAATGGTTAAACTCCATCTTACATTTTAATAGTGTTTTAGAAATCGTTCTGATTCAGGTAAACAGAATTTGATTGCTTTGATGGATTGAAATGGTTAGCACCACAAGAGCTTATTTGATTTATTTCTTCAGGGATTACAAAGGAAAGGATTTTATCTCAGGCTGACAAGAGAGGCAACCTCTGCATTTTTGCTAATGTAATGATAGATCAGCATAGGCAGAGTGCCTTCACATGGGAAATTAAAAAAGTAATGAAGCTACTTTATATTCTGTTCCTTGCTTTCATTCTTTGTACCCATTCTGTGGCCTGCTTTACACTTACTGTACAGGTCTCTTCTACCTTTAGAGCAATATTATTTGCTGCTACATAATAAAAAGTACAGGATGATGGCCTAACAATGGTAGAATGCACTACAAATTACTGAGATATAAAAATGTCATGTCCCACAATAATGTAGACCTTTCTAATGTGTTTATGATGTTCATTTTCACAGACTTTTGTAATGACTAATCCTTATTTAATAACTGCTGCTCAAAACCTAAAAGTGAAGAATAAACTAATAAATCCAGATTTTCAAAAAAGGCCTCACTTTCATACTGACCCGGGCTATTTGCTGAAAGTGATGATTTCTTAAACTACAGTTTACAGACCGGTGATGTGACGTTGCAATGTTTGTTTTCTTAAAACAATAGCAGCATATGTCATAAAATATTTCAAAATCACAAAACTACAAAGTGTAGTTAAATGTGAAGCATGAATGAAGAAGATAGTTTGATAGAGAATGTGAAATATATCGTAATACAGTAAAAGGAGGGACATAGGCCACATGTTTAGTTGTTTAAGAATGTTAGCAGAAAAGTTTTTGAATTGGGATTACTGAATGAAAGAAATAAAAAGTAATGCAATAAGTAATGCAGCATTAATAATTGGGGTGCAAATAGTGGTGTGTTGTTGTATTTTGTTTCTAAATATTTATTATCATATCTAAATAGAATTTGCACGTGAGTCATTAAAAGTGCAGGAATTAATTTAAGAAGTACAGTCAATCGCATTAGGAGACCAGAGCATTATGCCAATTAAAGGAAATAAAAAGCAGTAAAGGCCCAGACAGTGCAAAAAGACAGTTCATTCAAAAAATAATAATAGCTACTTACCCTCTTAATGGAATAGTCCAGAGCCAAAAATGGAAAAAAAGCAAAAGACTGAATGCCTTATATACTGAGCATGTGTCTCAAATAAATATAAAATGAGAACTAAAAACAGTTAAACAAAAGCAAAAGTGCTTTGTTAACTTGGCAAGACCTTGAATGGAAAAGGACCTAATACCTGTCCTGCTGCTACAATGTGAGCTCTACCATCTTTCATTTCCAGGATCTATGACTCAGTACTGAGTTATGAATGCTGTCAGTATGATCTCCAAGTGTCTGCGTATGATTTCTGTGAGCAGCTCAAATTCTTTGCATTGTCATACATGGTGCTTAGCTTCACTCACCACTAGAAAAAATGTCTATCCCTGGGATTCATGAATGGCTAATTTCCGTGCAGGAACAATGTAGGAGCTCCTGCATGGAAAATGGCCCCCAAGCGATGCAAGAAAGTGCCGTTTTCACATGCACAAGCGGCCCTACACTGTTCCTGCAAGGAAAGCAGTGCAGGATGCAAATCACCTCATTTTCTGGTAAAAACCATGCAAATTAGGTGATTTTGCAATCCATGAAGCTGGCTGGACTCCATGCAGGAACACTGTCAGAGCAGAAATGTAATTGAATACATTTCTGCATCTGAACAAACAGAGGCAGGACAACTCATGGATAGCATGCATTACAGGCAAACACACATGCCAATGAACAAATATAAGACCATTGGCATTAATAATAATTTTTATTTTTAAATTAAACTTTTTTTTGGCTGGTCACGGCTGTTTAAGCTTAGGGCAGTGGCGCACAAATGGGATTGTGCCTAAATTAAAAAAAAACAAATGAGAAAAAGTCAATTTTAAGTTAATCCTGCATGTTGGCATTATAGTCAATGGCATGCGGAATGTAAATAATACAAAGGAACACTGGTTGTCAAGTGCAGCAACTAACAACTTACACACTGGGGTATGCATATGAGGGTAGTTATACTGAATCACAGATTTTCTCAAAGTGTCAGCTTGTACCTAACCGTGTAGGTGCAGTAAGTAATACTGCAGTGCAAGTGTAATAGCTGAATGACTTCATAAGGGGTATGTCATGCTTGCTGTAAGTGCATTGCAGCTCTGTGGCCCATGTTTGCACTTAGCTAAGCACAGTTAAGGAAGGGTGTGTGTCAGATATGCCTGAGCACTGTGTATATAGACTAAATGGGTGTGCGCGCCGCGTACCAGGATTTAAACACAAAAGAAAAAAGAAAAAAAAGGGGGGAAATGGCAGCATTGTTTACATTTGAGCACTGGGTATGCACGGTGCACCTCAGGGCTTAAATAGGGAGGAACTAGGAAGGAGAAACAGCACTAGGAAGGCAATCAAGGAGAACTAGCATAGCTGGCAGGTGGAATGTATCAGAATCAGCCAATTACACATGCAGCAGCCCAGCACACTAATATAAACTATGCAAGCATCTTACAGAGCGGTCTTTCCCACAAACTCTACACCACCATTGTACACAGATGGAGGATTTTTAACTGTCAAAACTAACTAAAAACATTAGAGGCTGCTGCCTTTACTCCATCAATATGTGCTAGAGACTGAGGGTGGTGAGGAGGAGATTGCTGACAACCAACCCACAGTGAGGAGGAGAAGAGTGTACAGACCCAGGGTAACCTACCAGGGCCTACATGAGCTGGAGAGAGTAGAGTGCTACAGGGTGGACAGGGACATTCTACAGCAAATCGTTGAGCTGTGCCAGCCACGCCTTACACAAAGAAATAATAGAGGGAATCCCATCCCATTGGATACCAAGGTATGTCTAGGCTTAACAATACTAGCCAAAGGTAACTTCCAAAGGCCAACTGGGGATATCATGGGGTTCTCACAAGCATTAGTATCCAGGGTACTCCACCACTTCCTGGATGCCATGACACAACATGCCAATGAGCACATATATTTCCCCACCACCTGTGAGGTGCTGACCAGATGTATGCATCTCTTCCACCATACAGCAGAATACCCTGAGGTAGTTGGTGCTATAGACTACATGCACATCCACATCAAAGCACTACCCAGTGAGCAGGGCAGGATCTACATAAACCACAAGGGCTTCCCCTCCATCAACTACCAGGTTGCGTGCGATGCATAGCATATTATCATGCGTATGTCTGCTGGCAGCCCTGGAAGCTATTACGACTCCCACATCTGGCATTGCTCACAGCTGTATCAGGCATTTGCCGGGGCAACATCCCATACGGCCATCTAGTGGGGGATGCTGGCGATGCACTGGAGCCATGGTTGATTACACCCATCAGAAATGTACACACACCTGAACAAGAACACCATAATGAGGCACATGCACAAACCAGGATCATTGTTGAGCTTGTGTTTGGGATGCTCAAGTCACAGTTCCGCTGCCTTGACATATTCGGTGGAGCCTTGAAGTACTCTCCAGCTACATGTACACAAATATTCATAGCATGTGCCATGCTACACAATATGATCCTGTGGAAACAGCTGCAACAGGAATAGCATGGGGCAGGGCCACACAGCCCTCCACCATTGCCAAGGCCATCACAGGCACAGAGGGACTCGGAGGAGGAATATCCTGAGCCTACCCCTGTAGACAAAAGGAGCCATGCACACTATGCCCAGGTCTTGGTAAAGAGGAAACACATAGCACACACACTGACACTGTAGGGACCCAGGGACTGATACCTCTCTCTGACTCACACATGCAGTAAAAGGGATACCAAACATGACACTACCTGAGCTTTACCATGTACAGGGAGTGTACTATGTGCACCCAACATAGTCAGCCCTCCAGCACTGTCCTCAATACTGGCCCAGCAACAAGGTAAGTCACTCTTCCTATCAATTACTGAATGGAGTAGTATGTTCTCATACTTGTATGTATGATATGGATGCAAGCATGCAAGGGAATTGGGTGGCAGAAAGGGATAGCAGCAGACAAATATATGGGACAGCAGGAAATTCATAACAAATACTGGTGTCAACATGCTAGGTGGCACTACACAAGGTGACAACCCCCACTGCAGTACATGTAATGGCCCAAAGAACTGTGGGTGTCAATAGGTCACACACATGGATGTCAATGAGGGTCACATATCCACCACCAGCTTTACCCAGCAGGACAGGTGTAGATGACCATGAAGAAAGGCTGGGCTAAGGCCTCCAAATGATGGCAATGGTGAACATCCCCCCCACCAGAACTACACAGACATACTACAACAGGTCTGCCAGTTGCATTCTAGTTCTGAAAGGTAAGAAGTCTGAAACTGAAATATATGCCATTAAGATCTAACATGTACTCTACTGATATTCCTCCTGTCTGCATGATAGGTCACAATACAATATGAAATTGAAGCCAACAGAATAACCGAAATACCAGTACAGTCATTTCAAATGTTAAAGTCTGGAGGTGTGCACCGACCCTCCCACAATCCCATGTAGAAATCCAGTAACAGATGGCCTGCAGCACTCTCAAATGGCCTACAGTCCTCTGGCAAAGGCCCATGCCTCACCCATAGTGCCAATGTATGGAATGTCAGGGGGTCCCAACTAACAACCTAACACAGTAAACAGAAAACAAATGCAAGGCCATGTTGAGAAATGCCAGTAGCATGCCTCCCCATGTCCTACTGCAAGGACTGTGGATCAGACCATAAATACTACTAGGATAAAGGCCCAACTATAGAGATACTTCTGAGATACTGCTTACATAATGTTAGGTGGAGGAGAGAATATCAGAGGGGAGGGTGTAGAAGCATGGATGTCATGGAGTGTGTAAAGTCTGAAACGTTAATGTCCGCCCATACTACTCCCGACTGCAAACCCATGAATGAATAGCCAAAAAAAAACGGTTGTAAACCACAATGTGAAGGTAAACTGACCAGATATACGAGTCCTGCCTCTGAATAACCTGGGTGCATCTATACACCTGAGAGGTATGGCCTCAGCAAGATATGGCCATTCCGTGAAGTTGAGAAAATCACAGGGAGGGGAACCCCAGCCAGCATACTAACAAGATGCTGCACCATTTACAGAGATCCAACAGCCTATTGTCTGTAGCTATCCCACCACAATGGTAGGTGTGTGTCAGAATGTGGGGTGGCATAAGCCAGGGAACCTTGTTGGCTAGGCTTATGTAGACTCTTGGGCCGATAGCCTAGTACCTACCTATGAACCTATGAACCTATGTGTAGTCTATATGCCTCAGATTATTGGTCTCAGCTTCATTCATCTTGTATTTCCCGGTAAATAACTATGAGCAAAGAATGATAACTGTCAGTAGTTGATGACATGACACATCACAGTGTAAAACAGTACATATGTCCGAATATCTATGCTACATTCAAACATGTCACACAAGCAGCACAGACAGCAATAGTTACAGTGTCCCCCTGTATGTTAAGCCCATTGTGTCTCCATATTAGCAACCTATCTACAGATATCCTGCAGAAACAGTTTGCTAGGTGTAGGTGTAGCACACAAAACCCTGAACTGGAGTCCAACCCTCCCTGGAATGGATGCACACACTCAATATAGAAGGTCATACTGGGCATGCCCCTACACATAGAGAAATGAAGCCCATGTCTCACAACACAGGGAACTACAGATATCATTTTTTCGCCGCTATTTGTGCACACACACCAAATTGTACATCACTGATATTTCACACACACACATTGGATATGCATACACACACATATCTAAGGCCAACATAATATAATATGTCAAACATACACACATAGAGACGTGGGAAGAGAAAGACAGACAGCGACAGAGAGAATCTCATTATGATGCCTGTCCCACCCACTACACATCCCATTGGCCTATATCATATGATGTGCTGATGTCATTCACTGTAGAAATACCTTTGGTTAGCCCTCAGCCCTATAGTGTCAGTGGTGCTTGTGATAACTGTGTAACACTACAGTAAAAATAGGTATCCATGTTGTAGTTGTAATCTCAGTCCTGTCAAAAGTAAAGTTGTGTGTGAGTGTATGTGTGTGTGTTTCTAGATGAATGTGGTTGAGGCCATTCACACTCACTAAACCTCCTTTAGCCCTTCTTCAGTACAGCGGCTGATGTCACTCACCTTTAAAGATACCTTTGGACAGCTCTTCAACATATAAGCTCTGTGGTGCTTGCGATAACTGTGCAATACTATAGTATAGCAAACTAGTTAGTTATCCTGGCAACTGTGTAAATGTGAGTGTTTGTTTGAGAGAGTATATGTATCCTTGCAGAGACCTGATTTTGTGGTCATTCACACTCACAACACTTCCCTTACCCCTCCTTTAGCACTGCTGCTGCTGATGTCACTCACCTTCAAAGATACCTTTGCACACCTCTCCAACATGTAAGCTCCATGGTGCATGTGATACACGTGGAACAATGTAGTAGCAATAACTACATAGATAGGGGTTTGAATCTCATCCCTGGCAAGTGTTTTGTGTGTGAACATATGTCTACCTATGTATGTCTGTACCTCAAAGATTTTGGCCCCATTTACATCCAGTACACATCTCAGTGCCTGACTTTAGCAGTCCTGCAGATATCACCCACCTTAGAAGTACCTGTTGGCAGCCCAAAACCATGTAAGGTCAATGGTGCATGTAGTAAATACATAACATAACAGTTTGAAAAGATAGTTAGATAGAGGTTTGAACCTCACCCCTGGCAAAAGTAAATGTGTGTGTAGGGTAAAATATTTTTTGGAATTTCTCACCCACTACATCACCTAATGCCAGTATTTACAAGGGCTGGTGATATTCCTCACCTTAGAAGTACCTTGGGACAACATCCATCCTATAGGCTCCATGGCCTGTGCGATAAATGTGGTATACTGTAGTAGAAATACATAGCTAGGTAGGGGTTTGAAACTCAGTACTGGCAAGTGTGTGTGTGTCTGTCATCAGTATCCTGTGTGGGGGTCTGTGTGATTGTGTAATAACAGGATCCATTGGGGGTGGGTTTTGCTAAATTATTATGTTGATGACCTAGTACATGTCACAATGTCCACATTATAAGGCCAGCAGTTGTCAAACACCATAGAGGTTGGTGTAGACAATCCACAGCCCTAAATGTCTAGTGCCATGTGCAATGACTATGTAACAATATAGATTAGTGAATAGAGGCAAACCTTCTAATACTCAGATACCACTCTCCACCCACGTATCATACACAAACACACTTGACTAGGCAACAACCACTATATCCATAGTTCCTCTGCATATTGCCTCACAGATAGTACTCACGGTGTGATTGCATTGGACTACATGCCTGTTAATCACAACAGTGCCACTGACATCAGAAAGTATTTTGATGTGTTACATCTCCTGCCTGTGTGTTATCCAGCAAGTAAAAGGACTTGGCACTTTGTTCCATCAACTAAGTAGTCCAATCAATGTGTACAGTGGTCCTTTTGCAATGTTCCTCACTGGATGCCAACAACAACTGTAGAGCCTGCAAATGTACCCCACAAAGGGAATACCATGCCTTATACACATGCCCTGTATAGACAGATTCCACTAACTCCACTGAATATCCTTATTATACTGTCAATATAGGTGCAATCACTACCTCAGTTACATAGCCAGGTTTCAACAAATGAGGTCAGAAATGCTACATCAGAAGATACCAATATGTCCACACAACATGCCCCAGATACCTCAAGCACACTTCCACATGTCAAAGAACATGCATGTGGGACATGTGCACAACCCAGACACTGTCTATGTCATGGAATATAGATCACATACATGGGAAGCAGTGCATATCACAGGCCACCCACAATAGAAATCTGGATGAGTGGATGGGGAATACAATACCCACCCCTGGGGACCACTCCATTGACTATACTACTGAGCCACACTGGGGACTATTGTCATGTGGCCTGGTGCCAGGGTATTCCCTTGGGCTAGTCTTGTAGAGCCTTCAGGCCCATTCACCTACTGCACACCTATGAAGCAATGAACCTATGGATCTCAGTACTGGCAAGTGTGTATGTGTGTGTGTGTGTGTGTGTGTGTGTGTGTGTGTGTGTGTGTGTGTGTGCGCGCGCGTGTGCCTGTGTGTGTGTGTGTGTGTGTGTGTGTGTGTGTGTGTGAATAGTAATCCCAGTGTGTTTGGTTGATGAATATCTCCTGTGATTGTGGTTATTAGCAATCAGAGGTGTGTCCAAACCAGAACACGTACCATTCCCCATTCTACAACAGATGTTGTACATCAACATATACCTATTTACAACCCTCAGCCCTATAATCTGTGAGGAATATGCAATCACTGTGTTGCAGACCAAGGTTTACCACGCACATACTGTACCCTGCCTATTATATGGTGGATGTGCCACCACACTGCCGTACCCTGTGGCCTTGCTGCAGAGCCACACCCTGGTGACAGACAGATGCCTAGAACAGAAATTGGATACAGCATGTGAGAACACATTCACTCAGCACTTCACTTGGGGGAGAGAGGGGTAAAGCTGACAATGAATGTGGTCCCAAGACTGTGGCCAATGTCTGTTGTCTCAGGATAGGTATTAGCTTTGTGCAGTAACTCACAACACTTATGTTTAATGCTGTGGAGGCTGTTGATGTAACTATCAAAGGCTGTTGTGACTGTCGTTAATGTCTGCTGCATCTCTACTGCCATAGATGCCTGCGGGGATTCCATGAGAGATCCAAAGTTGTGTTTGAAGCTAATAAGGGAGTTCAACAGTCATGGGACACCACATTTCCCTGCAACAGTGTCCCCCTTCTGATGTACACTTTAATAATGGCAGGGGGCCATCACATTGTCTCCTAGTATTTGGAGGACAGTGTCTGGGTTCTGTTGCCTCTGGCTAGTACCATGCATTCATGTACCAGTTTGTACAGTGCCTATGTGTATGATTCCACAGTCATGCAGCTACGTCCCATTGCCATGGATGCAGTGAAAACATCAACCCTGTTTTCTTGGCTGCAAAGTCAGCTTTGGAGAGGTTTTGCCAGGTGGTGTGGCTGACATGGTGAGTTCCACATTGTTTACAGCCTGTGTGAATCTAACCATGCAGGGATTGACATCTGGGGATGAGTAACGGTCCCATATTTAAGTGGTCAACACAGGTCAAGGTTGTTGCATCCTCAATCAGGGGTCAGTATGAACTGGTCTAGGGCAATCGAAATGGTGAATCACAGAAGTGTTGGGCCACTGTACTGGTGCATGGCTACATTTCCCAAGTGATGGAGGGATAGCTGAAGACTCGTACTATGTCAGTTTTGCATTGGACCATCATAGATGGCAGGGTGTTGAGGAATGTGCATTGACAGTCTAGGAACATAGATGTGGACCCATAGCAGGCTGTGGTCTGTATTGCACTATTACCCCAAGGCAGTCGTACCAGAAGTATCTCCAGTGCATTATGATGGGATACTAGTCTGGAGGTGTTCCTATCCATAATAAATATGGAGACAACACCACCTGTGGAGGTGTGGTGTGGTCCAGATTTGGGGGCTGACAGCTGTGGAATGCATCATAGCCTGATACTGCAGGTCTGCTGTCTGCTGCTGTGAATCACCTCTCTATTACAGCAGACATGTGTCCTCCATTCCAATGACTGTTAGGAGTGACTGCATCCTGACAGTTAGATGCCCAATGTTGAGAAGCATGACCCTCAGACTGCAAACATGTGTAGCTGTTATGGTGGTAATAACATTAGGAACACTGCCTAATAAGGCACCATAGGGGTGGCAATACACTTAGCCAGTACCTGACCACCCAGTGGTGACAGATGTAGGACATCCATGGCAAGTCATTGGGTTCTGTCAATCATGCCATCCCAAGCAGAGAGGTTCTGGATCCCCTGAGAATGACACGAAACATGTAGGCCAATGATGCAGTCAACCATCTGTTGATAGTACTGCAGCATCATTCTGGGTGACAGCAGTATACTGCCCAGGGCTACTGTCACACCTGCCTGAACTGCATAATCAGAGAGTTCAGCCATGTTTCCTGTCATGTAGTCCAGGGAGGTGTGTCCCAAGTCATTCACACCCACATGGATACTGAGTGATACCCATAGTTGTTGTGGAGTGACATAACTGACTGTGTCATGTATTAGGTGCTGGCATGTAATTGATATTTGGCTGCTACCTGCTCCATATTCAACTTAGTGAGTGGAATGTGTGTGCCTCAGTACTGAGTTACCCATGATCACTGTATTGTGCAAGGTGGTTAGCCTTAGGTGCTTAGGTTGGGGGCACACTGTGTATGTGCCATATCACGGTGTCTGAGTGGGTGTCTGCCTTGCTGGTCTGTGCTGTTCGGGTAGATGTCCAGTGAGTGCCTCTGGAAAGGTGGGTGTGTGGCTTTTCACTGTATGTTATGGCTGTCAAAGTGGGTGTCATGGTGAGCTAGATGTTCCACATGGTGTGGTGCAGGTGTTGATCTTATCTTCTTGACCTGCTAGTCCAGTCTTTGCTGAAGATTGCATATGTCCACATTGGGTGATATATGGGTATCCCTCTCAAGTCTGGGTGTTTGGAGTTTACAGGGGAGGGTTGTCTGTGTACATGTGGTATTTGCAACAGTGCCCCAGAATGGACAACTACACCAAGTTGATGGGTGTAAACACAGATTACCACCCTTCAAACATGCCAGGAGGGATGGACATAACTAGTAAGTACTGGGGCAACATCTGTGAATGAGTACTGCTGACGGCTCACAGGTGTACCACACTTCTTGATACAATATCTTTGTGAAGTGCCAAGCCATAATGCTATTTGAAGTGCAAGACAGAAAGAAATAGCATGATGTACAGGTGGATCAGAAGGCAGACTGTCTGCCACATGTAATACTTTACCACAGCTGTGCAGTTATCAGCAGCTTTGGCCATGTGAAAGTTCAGTAAGCTCTGTAGCACATGCAGTAACTGTGTAATACTATAGTAGACATACCTACATAGGTAGGAGCTCTAATCCCAGTACTGGCGTGTGTGTGTATGTGCGTGTGTGTGTGTGTGTGTGTGTGTGTGTGTGTGTGTGTGTGTCTGTGTGTCTGTGTGTGTGTGTGTGTGTGTGTGTGTGTGTGTGTGTGTGTGTGTGTGTGTCTGTGTGTGTGTGTGTGTGTGTGTGTGTGTGTGTGTGTGTGTGTGTGTGTGTGTGTGTGTGTGTGTGTGTGTGTGTGTGTGTGTGTGTGTGTGTGTATGTATGTGTGTGTGAATCATGTACTGTCTGCCTCATACCATTTTTGACCTGTGTACTACCCTTTACACTTCCCTTCACTCCAATTTAGTAGTACCTTTGGAAGAGGTGGGACTGTATAAGCTCTGTGGTGCATCTGATAACTGCATAGCACTATAGTAGGAATACCTAAATAGGCAGGAGTTCTAAACCCAGTACTGGCAAGTGTGTGTATGTGTGTGTGAATCATGTACTGTCTGGCTCATACCAATTTTGACCTGTAAACTACCCTTTATACTTCCTTTCACTCCAATTTAGGGGACCTGTTGATGTCATCCACCTTAGAAGTACCTTTGGAAGAGGTGGAAACGTATAAGCTCTGTGGCACATCTCACACCTGTATAGCACTATAGTAGGAATACCTAGATAGGCAAGAGCTCTAATCCTAATGCTGGCAACTGTTTGTGTGTGCGTGAGGATCATATCATGTGTGGCTTATACCATTTTGATGTATATACTATACATGGCTGGTGACCACCTCCTGCTGCTATTACTTTATATAGTGTGGTAATAGCATCTGCCTCACATGCAGCAGGTTAAACCATTGTACAGTCCTCTGCACAGATGTGTCTGGAATATCCAGATGTTTGAAACCTATATGTGGTTGGAGGTGGTCTGTGTGCCTTAACAATGACTATGTATGTGATATTATAGCCAAATAGGCCACAGTAAGTGTACTGACACATATGGCAGCATGAGGTAACATACCTGACTGAAACAGCATGCTAATAGGATGTCTGCCACCCACACAGGTGGCCTGTCTTGTAGGTGCAATACATGAGTACAGATCCTTGGTTTTACAAGTGAACTATACCTGTTATGGGTCACATTAAAGGCTGGAAGAGGTGTGGAGTGTCATATCGTGGTCCTAATTAGCATGCAACAGGAACACCTTGCATCATAAGAGGGGTGTGTACACAATTTATATCCAATGTATACCAGTAATGTGTCAAGTATGACCTTACCTTAGGCTGTTTGTCCAGCACAATTTGATGGCCTCTGTCCAGATGTCTTGTCACTGAAAAGTTGTGAGGTATGCTACAGGAATTCTGAATTCACATCAGATAGGCCGCAGTGGTGACCACTGTGATGCAATATAGTTAACCCGAGCACAAGGGAACATGCATAACAAGCAATATAGCTATCACATAAAGCAATATAGCTATTAATTATGGCTGCGTGCATGGCAAATTGCATGCGCTTCACATGCCTGGGGTACTGCCAGGCAACAAAAGAACAATGTGATACTCACCAGCTTCAGGCTGCTGTCCCATATGCAGACCAGAGGGTCCTAGGTAGTTGTGAGAGAGAGTTATTGTCAACAGACACACATGTGGCCTTGGTATTGGATGGATGCAGCATGTCTGCACATCTACAGTACTAACCGCAATAATACATAATGATCTGTCTTCACCATAGATGTGCAACTCTGTGCATTAGAAAACCCCATTCTCAAATGAAATCGGACCTGACACATGCATGTAGATACAATACAGATACATGTATGCCTGCTGCATTAGTGTACTAATCCTCACTGGGCCCTTACCTGCATGCTCCTTATTCAGTGTGTGTGTGCAACCCACCTCCACAATGCTTCCCTCAGCGTCATGGCTTGTGCGTTTGGTGTGTGGCCCAAGTGTAGTGAGGAGCTCCTCGGTGGGTGTCACTGGGGGCTGGATGGCTGGGCTCCCACCTGTGGCTAGCTGGTCCCTCGCTACAGCAGCAACCCATTGATGGGCTTGGCATTTGAAGTCAGTGACCTGATGCTGCACATGCTCATAAGGTCTGCTGTGCAGGCCAGCATCATTTACCCTGTGGAACACACTGTTCCACAGGGCAGTCCTCTCCCACACATCTTCTGCTCTCTGTCCACATGACAGGGCATAATGTTCAATCACATATTGGGAGATGATGTCTGTTTCCCAACAGAGAATGCTGGTAGGCAAGCACTTTGCATGTTACCTGGAAGACATAAACAGGAAAAGGTCACAGGACCTCATACGGTTGTCAAAATGTACATCAACAGTGGATATTACTTGCAAATAATCCAGACTACACTGAAACCCTCCAAGCTATCATAGCTATAGCAGCTTGCATTACATGCCTGTCCCTGAGCTATCTTATTCCCCCCCAATGTTGGACACTTGATTGCATAATCCTCTATCCTCCATTCATTTTTGTGTAGAGAGTTAACAGTGATCATCTTCCATGTGGATGGTGTGTGTATGTTGGCAGGTCTGTGTTTGACTGTGGTGTGTGATGGAGCTCTGAGCACATGCCTGAGTTAATGTAGGAGGCAGACACTGATGTTATTATGCTCCATGGAGATACACTGTTGTTGCCATAAGTAGGCAATATGTACATGCTCAACATTGCTCAGGGGAGGAGTGTGTTTGATGTGCATATCTCCATGTACAACTGGGGTGGACAGGGTGGCAATGTTCTCACCTAACCTGTGTGATTCAGGTTGCCTATATCCATGGCATGTGTGTATGAGGTGTTCTTTAACCCCAATACAGGGTGAATTGTGTTGTTTCATCTGAGACTTACAACATATGTGGAGACACAGTTGCAATTGTCCTTGGTGGTATGGATATGTCTGATTCATAGTCATAGTCATCAGCCTTACAGGACGTCACCTGTGAACTTACATGCTTGCTCGGATATAGGTAGACTTGCTTCAAAGTTGTTACCTGCACCTATGTGTCCCTGTATAGCTAATGTAGCAACCTATTATTTGGTTTGTGTATTGCTGCTGTCCACCAAAGGGGGTTACTCTATCTTGGTGGAGGCTGGATATACAGGTTAGGTACTGCTGTGTCCATATAGCTACAATGGATATAAAGGGTACACACCCCTGATACAGTGCCTGGTATTTGCGCAACTGGAACATGACACTACAATAGCTCATTTCATAACAATTCCCACCTGTAGTGTGACCTATAGACTGTACAATTCAATTGAAAACATAACAATCGGTTCTGTGAAAACATATAGAAATAATACTCAGTACAATAAGCCAGTTGAATGAGTGTGCACGCCCTTAAACTGATATGTTGTGTATGCACCTCTTGAGATGGTTACAGCATTCATCCATCTTGGTCTGGACTCTAACATCATGGCACATCTTCACTTGGCAATAGTTGGTCATCTTCCTAGAAACACCCTTGATTGTATTTCAATGGAATTGTACAGGTTACGGGTCACATAAAGTTGAGAAACATTGTGAAATGATCTATGGTCTGATTGTCATACAGCACACATATCTGGCAGTCTAAAAGGGGTGTGTACACTTGTGATATCCACTGTATATAGGTGTGGATATAGCTGGTAGTGGTAGGCATGGACCGAGGGTCATAACACAGGTGGATACTTTTCTGATTGATAGCTGAATATCATGCCTACTCTAGTACCCATATCAGTGTCAGGGCACTGCAACAACCAGTAGCTGTACACATTCCTGTCTGTTGTATGCACTAACATTGATATTACACACATGTGTAACATGCACAACCTATGTACCTGAATGTTTGAAACCCATGTGATTTAGTTTTGTTCCTTCCAGCTGAATATAAGCATACATACATGTGCTCAGGGGGATACCTGGTATACATTTCTGTTGTATATTAGTATGGCACACTGTAGTTACAGTTTTGCCACTCAATCATACTTCTTAACCTGTTACAGCAGTCCATCTGGACAATGGCACATATAAATGGGTGTCAAAGGGGACATCAATATTGATATTGTATTAATATAGCTGCACCATACATTAGTATGTTGATTGCACAGTAGGGTTTGATATCACTGTGATAACCTGGAAGATGTCCAACAGTCATGAGTAGGCTATTATGTTACAATGCCATTGCTCACAGACCTGCCAATGGTTTGGCTGACATAACACAGGTATATGTGTATGTGACTACAGATGTCAGTCACAAATGTGATTATTGTTCAGCAGAACAATGCACAGTTGAATGTTATTAATTCAATATATCACATGCAGTTCAACACACATGTCTGCAAAGGTACTCTACTATGCATACGCCCTCTATAGGTGTCTTAGCTTTACAAGGCAAACATGTGTCATACTCAAAATCACAAGTAACATGGATATGGAAAACATCCCATTAACTGGCCTAACAGTGGCACAGTCACAACTGTTTGACAGACACCCCTGTGGTTGTCATATATGAGCTGTCATTTCCCAGGTGAGTCAGACTGCTGAGCTGTGATCCCACCTCACAACCTCTCAGAGCATCACATCTGGACAATGCCTAAAATAATGGAGGGATAAATAGGATAGACTTTAAATATACCTGTTACAAGCATAGGAAGTTTGTAGAATGATACATTTAGCATTATGGTGAATATTCTTAAGGATGTGGAGTCTTAAACTCAAGTGCTTGTCATTACTTCATGACTTCAATCCTCAGCTATTTGCCAGAAAGGTACAGATCTCGGGAGGAACAGCCAAAAATACATGATGGTAAAATGTGGACATTCTGTGAGGATTTGTACAGTTGAGAGGTATGTCTGTTATATCTCCCACTGCAGAGAAGGCCAAATGCTATGGCCATAGCAGCTGTTTAGCAGGGCATTAGTACAGCATCTCTTGGGATATATATTCCTCCAAATCATATTTCCCATTATTACAAACCAAGTACTACATTCAATTACTTGCTTACATGTTCCACTTAGCTTTTTTCTTTCTTCTCTTTTCCACTTTATGTTTCATTTGTTATTCCTCTCCCTATCTCCCTCTCACTCTCTCTGTGCACTACAGGGATAGAGCTGATTTGAATAGGTGGTAGCATGGCTTTTGTAGGTGATGCTCTTGACCAGGTGATGGCCTGTGAACCTTCTGGGGTTCCCCACTTGCTAACTGCATGCAGAGCAGCTGTGTAGCTCTTCCAAAAGCCAATGTCATTGCAACACACTCCTATAAATGAGTACTCCATGTGGGCGTTGGCCCTTTCCCTTACTTCTGAAGAAGTGATCCTGGAGTTGTGTGAGCTACTACCTCTTACAACAAGACTTGTGGAGACAAGCCAACTAAATGGTGGGGAAGGTTCAAGACTTAGGAGCAGAATGTGAGTATTGCTGTTATAAGTTTGCAATACTGCTAGTTTAACATGGTTTGTCTGCACATGCCACTTCTGCATGGGTTTCAGTCTGACAAAGTTCTGTCTCTGCATAGCTCTCAACTGTAGGGCTATCCACATAATGGCCACAGGTTAGCTTGTTATGTATGGGCTGTTCCCCATACAAGTGTTGTCCTTGGCAAAGCAGTAGCATACTCTGGTGATTGCATTATGTAGATGGTAACATCCATTTGTTTTTCTGACTTTATATCCCTCAGAAAAGATATGTTACAACAAACTCTGTAACAAACTTTCTCAGTGTATAACAGCAATATTTCATGCATGGCCATGTATTTGGGCTTCTGTCCACCAATTATGTCAGGCTTTGTCCAGATGCCATATAGTAGTAGGTGGATAGGTATACTGGTGTATCATTATTTAGTGCTGTAATTCCTACTGAGGGGAATGGGTGGGAAACATGTTGAAGTCTGTACATTCAAGAGGTTGGTGTACAGAGAATGCTCTTAGATGGCCTTGTAACATATTTTATGATGGGGACTGTAACACATTTTTTAAAACTAGGTTGTTAAAACAAGTCAGACCTATTACTAATAAGACATTTGTTAGTTCTATAGCTATACATTTGAATAAATCACACCATGGGGACAGTAGTTGGTCTCAAGGTACTGTTTCTGAAAATGTCTGTTCCTCAGTGCAATGAAACACTCATAAAAGGACAATTGTTATGCACAGACTCAATGTATTAATATTAACTGTGATACTTTACCCCATAGGGGGTTAAATGATGAGTATAATTGAAGGCTGTGTATTCAGTTATGTAATTAGGTGTTAACTGGTTCTTGTGATTAAGGCATGTATTTCTGGTAATGTTTACTCCTTGAAGCCTTTGGCCAAAACATCAGAGCATAATAAACATGTGTGAATTACTAGTTGGTTGTATTTTTCTTTGCTATGTTCAGACATTTTATATGTTTTGCTAAGAGGTTGTTGTATGGCTACTCTAAATTGGCCCTAGGCGTGAGTGTGTGCATGTGTGTGCCTTCCGTGGAAGGTTGGGCACCAGGCTGGCAACTCAACATCGTAAAACTCCCCTGCCAAACATGAGCGGACAGGTGATCCGCTGTGGTGACCCCTAACAGGGAAAAGCCAGAAGTAGAAGAAGTACTGTTCACTTATTTATTTGGACTACAGGGGGGGTGTGAGTGGCATGGCTGCTTTTGTATCCAACTGTGCATGCTGCCCCAGTTGTGGGTGGTCTATCAGCAGCATATGTTTGTATGGGCATTTATATATATCTATATATGTATGTATGTTTGTATGTATAAATAAATATATAAATATATATATATATATATATATATATATATATATATATATGTGTGTGTGTGTGTGTGTGTGTGTGTGTGTGTGTGTGTGTGTGTGTGTGTGTGTGTGTGTGTGTGTATGTATATATATATATATATATATATATATATATATATATATATATATATATATATATATATATATATATATATATATATATATATATATAAGTATGTAAAATATATATATATATATATATATATATATATATATATATATAGGTATATATATATATATATATATATATATATACACACACACACACACATATATATATATATATATATATATATATATATATATATATAGATAGGTTTGTACACCTCAGTATTTATTGGTAATATATCTATATATTGTTGTACACATATATGGATCACCCTACATATCTCAATCTCTCTCTATATATGTTTATAATCATATATATATATATATATATATATATATATATATATATATATATATATATATATACCAATCCTTCCTAATTGCACACTTGTCTCTTCCCTATTGTAAACTGGCTGTAAAGAAGGGGATGTTTGAGAAAATATCCCCAAACAATACAGCTGAGGTGGCTTACTGGTAAATTGCATTGGCTATAGTGTGCAGGATCCTGGGTTCAAGACCTCCAAGAGCTGTTTATTTTGTTGCTAGCCAGAACAAGGACTGTTGCATTCAGACTGGTTAAGGCAGTTTTGAGCATGTTTGCATGGGTTTGCATGATGGTAAGCAGTGCTAACGTATGGTTAAACTGCTTAGCATTTACATTTAAGCAATGCTTACATCTGTTAAGCATAGCTTAGCCCTGGTAACCAGTGATCACATTCCAGTCTAATAAAACAGGGTAAAGACATCTTTAATGTGTATTTAATTTCCTGTACATAACATGCTTCTATGTGCTGTCATTACAGTAGCAAAGTGTGTGAGTATACTGTACGGGACACCTGGGTATACATGGGTAGTACCACAATCTTTTCTCTTTGGATTTGTTTCAAACATGGGTAGTACCCCAGGTTATATGCAGTCACACTTGCATGTTACACCACCTTATGTGCACTGGTTGACAGAAATTGTTTAACATATATGGTATCATTTAATTAGTACTTTTAACAGTGCTTTTTCAAGTAAGAGTAGATTGCAGACTGTAGTACTGGAACCATATGCCCCTGCATGCAAAGCTATACTCTGAGTACTGAGTATCTTGTTCTTGGTGTTTGAGTTGTATGTTTATATGTATCTCATATTGGCTATTGATCTGATATGTTGATATTAACTGTAGACTACTATGTTTTTTGGACATGTCATTGAGGACTGCTGTCATGTAGTAATGCCATACCTTTCAGTTTCAGATGTGTATCTTTCAAAACATTCAACCTAATGCATAACCTGTTGGCTGTCTACTTCCTGTTTGTCCTCTATACAGATGTGCAGATGTCAGGTATTGCTACGGCCATACCATTATGTAGGTGCCCACATTGTATTGTGCTGTGGGCCTGGACACTGCTGCTAGTTCAGACATATGTGACATTATATAATGTGGGCCTTGCCCCATTTGCTTGCCTGTGTGAGGGACATTACAGAGGTGGTGACCTACAGATTCACATACAGTGGGTGGCAATGCATCACAGGACAGGACATGTGGAGACAGCCAACCAGCATGAGGGACATATCCCCAGATTTGTGAACAGATTCTATGTCATCAGTGCTGTTTTACACATGATGGATTGATAGATTGACAGGGTTTGTGTGGACATGCATTTAGTGTGTGAAGTCACAACTCACAGTGATATGTCTCTGACATACCTCTCCACAGACTGGCCACATGTCTGCGTGATATGTTTTGTGTGTTCACCAGACAGTTGGTGTCCTTGGTAAAGGGGAATGCAGTCAGTAAATACTCACATCTATTGGTATTACCGATGTCATATTCCTCATAAAGGATGTTACAACAAACCCAGTGACATCTGCAACTGTCTCAATGCATGACAGCAGTATGTCCAATCTACCCATGTGTCTGTGCCTCTGTTCCAACCTAGTGATATAGGTGTTGATCCCGAGCTTAGTGAGTGGGGAATGTTATCAAAGGCTTTGGCCAGATCAGTGTAGGCTGTATATGTCACCTTGCCTTCATCCACAGCTCAGGTGACTGCTGGCAAGAAGTTCACCAGGTTGAATGAGCAGGTATGACCTACCCTTCACAAAGGTAAACTGTGTGGGATCCTGAGTCTGCAGATTCCCTTATACCTGTTTATTAGGTGCATGATGATGCATTCCATAGCTTCGCATAACAGACTTGTCAGGCATTTGGGGCAGTATTTCCCAGGGTCTGTAGTTACACCTTTTTGTGGAGATGGGTGACTGTAGCAGTGCACAATTCAGTGGGGACAGAGCCTGAGGCGAGGCTGTGCTTGAAAAGGGCACACAGGTAAGGTGCCAGGTCACTCTATAGTTCATGTAGAACACAGCCAGGGATATTTTCAGGTCCCATAGAAGCTATAATCTTGGCCTTGGACAGTGGTGTTTTAACCTGTGCTGCAAGTAATACTGGGTGCCTGATGGTGTACTTGTATTGTGATTGGTCCTTTGGAGGAGGAGTGAGGGGTAATGTTTGCAATCAAGATGCCAGCCAGTATACTAGCATTATATTTTGGCTCAGTCTGGGAGGTACCATTGCCTAGTAGCTCAGAAAATTCTTGGTATTGCCATGGAGATTCTTTACATAACTGTATGAGGTCTTGTGGTTGTCATTACTATGTGCTCAAGTTCTGTTCTCACAGCGAACTTTGTAGTATTTGATGAGGGATCTCAACTATTCATTGAGGCTGATAAGGGTTTATTTCCTGTCTTAGGACTTCACCTTATGCCATTTTGGTTCCTTCCTTCTGTTGTACAGTTTCTTTATGGCAGGGGACCACCAGATCAGCTTCCTTTTTTTGGAGTTGAGGGTCCTGGTTGTATTGAGTAAGGTGGTATCCATGCATTTGTGTATGTGTTCATAGTGCAATGTTGTTTGATTCAGCTGTCATGCAACTAGTCTCCATTTGCCTGGCTGCCATGAGGTTAGCCACCTCTGATTTTATGAGCCCATAGTTGGCTTTGGAAATGCTTTTCTTGGTGGTTACCTGTGCACTGAGGATAGGAGTGCTGTGGATTTCCAAAGGTGATTAATTTATGTTCAGATATAACAAGGGAGGAGTTGACTACTGGTGTAGAGCAACAGTCGCCCATGTTAGAAAGGACCAGGTCGATGTGATGGGCATGTGCATAGGTACATGAGTAGCTTTCCCACTTAATGGTGGGGTAGTTGAAGCCAACCAGTATGATACTGTTAGGTTGGACACTAATATTCTCCAGGGTGTTTATAGACATGGAGTGTGAGTCTTGGGACATGTACGGGGACCTATAGCAGGCTACAACCTAAACCACTGTCTTACCCAATGTCAGCTATGCCTGCAGGATCTGTAATGCATAATGTTGGTCTACCACTCTGGAGGTGTGTGCATCCTTTATGAATATGAAAATACCACCAACTTTTGAGCTTCAGTCCACGTTCTGCATCCAAGAGTTGTGTAATGAATTATAGGCTGGTATTGCAGGGGTGCTTCCTGCTGCCTTTAACCAGGTCTCTGTTACAGCACAAATGCCATTGCTCCCCATTTTAAGGAATACTTCTAGTGAGTGAATTTCCAGATTTGGAATTCCAGTGTGCAGCAGCATGACCCACTGATGGCATGTCTTTGTAGCTGTCATATATTTCTGTATATTTATGTATACATATATTTATATATATATATATATATATATATATATATATATATATATGTGCGTGTGTATGTATGTATTTATTAACCTTTCTATATATATGTATGTATGCATATATGTGGATATGAATGTGGATGTATATCTCATATATATATATATATGTATCATGTATATATTTGCCCACATATATGCATCTCCATACATATATACATGTATATATAGACTACCTGAATGATTCTACAGACTCCTTTCCCTGCTGTTGGATGACTGTACTAACTGATATGTTTGGAATGTCATCACTATTTTGTAGGGCTCAGATGGTGTAATGGTACATTGCTTTGATCATAGTTTACAAGGCCCTGGGTCCAGGTCTTGGCAGGCCTTATTACTGTGTTGCAAGGCAGAACAGTTCTGCTGTGGAGGAAGGGATGAGGGCAATAATTACAAGAGGTTCCTAGTTTGGGCCCCTTCACCCCCATTTATACATCCTTTGGTCAGATGTGTTGCAGTAAGAGATTCAGAATGTGGATCCAATGTCCAACTGCACTACATACCTATATATATATATATATATATATATATATATATATATATATATATATATATATATATATATATGTATACACACACACACACACACACACAAATATAGATATATAAATACATTTTCCCTACTGTTGAATGACTGTGCTGCATGATATATCTGACATATCTACAGCTCATATGGCTTAGTTGTAAATTGCTGTGGCTATGGTGTGCAGGGTCCTGGGTTCAAGACTTGCAAGGGCTGATTATTTTGTTGCTAGGCAGAACAAAGGCTGTTGGATATAGAGTGATTAAGGCACTTTTAAGAAGTTGTAAGCAGGTTTGCGAGGTGGTAAGCAATGCTAATTTCTGGTTAAATATGCTTGAAGATAACCTTATAAGTTCTTAATCTGTGTAGGCATTGCTTAGCGATGTACACACAGGCTTCTCCCACTTACTATGGCTTAAAACAGCTTACTCCCACTTACACCCATGCTAATTTCTTTAAAAGAAAAGAAAAAAAGGGTGATAGGAAAGTGGTGAAAAAGGGGGCACACAGAGGGAAAGACAATAGGGAAAGTAGATAGGGATGTGCAGGATGGGTGTAGGAAAGGTCCAAAGCTGTCCATTCTTTTACAGCAACAGCTGTGCATATATACTGGATTTGGAGGTATATCTGGACACTGAAACCCCTGACAGAGGGGTGAGGACAACAATAATCTTTTGTGAAGCCAAATAGACCAGATTACATGTGTCCGGTGGACATGTGTGCAAAATGGACAGCTATGTATTGGGTGACATTATTTTGGGGAACAGATTGCCCTTTTTTTAGGTGAGAATGGGATGTTGGGGAAGGATGGTAGGAATATTTGGGGAGGTAGGTTGGGTAGGAAGACAGACAAGACAGCATACAGGGGTGGTATATGACACGTGGGGGGTAAACACCTTGGAGGGGGAGGGGTGTTTGGAAATCAGAAGCCCATGAGCCCCCAAATGGAAACAGTGGCACTGAGGTCCCCACCCATGGACAGTCACCACTGCACCTTCACAGCTCTGAAGGTGGCTGTGTTGGGGGCTGAGCAAGAGGGGCAGGCTGATGCTCTTATTGTGCAAAGCGGCCCTCAAGCTGGTGTAGCAGATCTCCAAACTCCTTTCAGAGCTCGCTACACACCAATCCCCGGACCTGGCTTTGGGTGATGGTATCCTGTCCGCACCCATTCCCAGGGGTGACAAGCCCCATTCCCTGAGGAGGTTCCACCCAAAGGTGGTGCTGGACCAGTGAACGAGGAGGTCTTGGGGTGCGTCCCAGATGTGCTGGGGCCTGGGGCCACGGCCAGATGAGGTGGGAGCGGTGGGTCCGCTGGGACCAGCCTTCCCAAACGTGCTATGGGGTTGCAGTTTTAGAACATATGTGGGTTAGTAATAGTCAACACAATCCAGGATTAGTTACAACAGCATGCATAGATATTCCCATTAACCCAAAACAACAGGTTTGGAACACCTGCATAGCAAATAGAACACATGCATATATGGAATCACAGTGGCCATTACAATGGCATGCAGGTTACATTGATAGCAACAAGCCATCAGTGATAGTATTTCAACATGGAACATTAATAGAAACACATTTCAATATTTGTTGAACAATAGGACATATGCCCCAACAGTAGGTCTGGTGTAAAACATTCCTATTGATTTGTGTGTTTAAATTATTGTTGAAGATATGGTGGGGGGGGGGGTGATGTCAATTAACAACTTGTATATCCCTGCAGTACTCACAACTTTAATGATCATTGCTCTAATCATTCCTCTACAGGTATTATTACAATAACCTATGCCCTTTGTTTGGGCAGCGGTATGTTTGTACACAGTGTATAATGCAACCTTCTTATAGCTACTTTCTACTTCTCTTACCTGGAAGACCTTTGGGGGAATGGTTGTTAACACTACCAGACTGTTTCTACACATAGTCACAAAATCCTAGTAAAAATTATGCATACAGCTTACTACCACTCCCAGGATTTGAACTGTGGCTGTGTCTGCTAAAAATACAACAATCTGTGTTTCATCAGAGTGAGCTATTAAGAAACAGCTGCCTCTTCTATCAATGTTTTCTGTCTAATTCTCTCTTGGTTATGCAATCTGAATTTGTAATTACAAAATTCTTATACAGACATTCCTAGACATATTTTTGATATTGCACTGTGTGGAAAGAGTGGTTATCACAGTATTACTATTCAGATATCAGATCTTGGAGAATGCAACATTTCATGCCATACAATACCAGAGTAAACACAACCAGCCCAGGATTTAGAACTTTATTGCTAGGCAGTTACAGTTTTATTTAAATATGACCTATATGGGACTATTACTGTCATATTGTCTGGTTTATTCAGTACAAACCATACACATTTTTATACTGGCAGCTGACATTCTACTCCTTTATATTTATTTGGTATGACTACTACAAGCAGGATTGTTACTTACCAGCCTCGCGACGCAGCCTTTGCAACCTACTGGCATGGGCTTCCTGGTTCACAGCCCGCTCAGCTGGAGCTGTAATGAAAATAGAGAAACATTTAGGCATACCTATACATCACATACACAGGCTGGACTTTGGTAAACAGTTATTGCTATGAATACTTACACACTGCTGGGACATCACCCCTCTGTCTTGCTTCTTGGACCCACTGTTCTAAGTTCTCACTCTTCCTCCATTTCAAGTCAGCATAGTGGTGCTGGACCTGCTCACCATCCCGAAGGATACCAGTGGCACTGATGAGATCATGGGGGAGACTTTCCCAGGTTTCCGCTTTATATTGGGAGCCCTGGTACTGGTCCTGCAGCAGTCTCACTTCATTTTTTTTACCATGAGTCCTACCATGACCTTGGACTCCTGTATGCCCCAGTGTATGCCTTCCTTCAACACCTGCCATACTGCCTACTGTGGGGAGCTACAACTGGTTATGAGCTGTATTTCCACCTGTGAGGTTTAAATACGGCTCATTTCCCAACCTTTGCCATGATTGCATGGTTTTGAATATGCTGAGCGAAGCTAAGCTATGGGTGAACCTGCTTAGCTAAGGTGACAGTGCTTAAAGGGGCAGGTTTAGCACTGCTTACCAATGGGCAAATCCACTTACCTGGGCTACTCATTCTTAGCATTCATATTTGCACAATGCTTACACCCGGTCAGCAGAGCTGTGCAGTGCAGTGCTTAGCATTGCTTATGTTTTATTTTATTGGACAATTATCTGTATGGGATTGATTCATCATTAATTACATATTATACATTTGTTTACCTTCCCTGACATCCCCCAATGTGCTTTCATTACATTTATTCTTGTGTGACTATACTGTATGTGGTACTTGTGTTTATATGGGGGTTTCACTACTTTATTACTCTGACACCTCACATCTGGCCGTAATACACTACTCTGGTTGAGATATATAAGTTACTTCCTACATAAATATACAAATAAATTAAAATTGTAATGATTACACATACAAAATGAAAATGGCTTTGGTAAGGCTTGAATTGTGAATGACTACATGCAAGGAGTATGCTCTAACCACTATACTATTGCACTAATGCTTATGTTGGATGTCTACTGCTATTTAACTTATCGTGCCGTTTCAGCTGGGCTAAGCATAGCAAAGCAATGGGCACGCCTGCGCAGCTATGCTTAAACTTTATTCCAGACTGAAAAAAAAAATTAGAACCTTATATGTCCAGATTTTTGCCTTATATTTTTGATCCATTTTTTTTTTTTTGTGGCTTTCTGGCTAATTAGTGACACATCTTGGTGATTGCAATTAGATACTACTGACACACATTTGAGCTTCTGACTTCATACTCTTCGGCAAATCATGCTAATGCATAACCTGTTATTCTATCAACTTTCTATAAGTCTGTACGAGCCAGATTTGTTTGCTTTCTCCAGATTTCTTACTCTAAGGGGTTGGGAGGTATTCTGCGGACATTCTTTACATTGCTGTATGGCATTTATGGAGTGCAGGAGATGTGTGTATTGTGAGAGCACTGCTCTCAGACACACACCATGCACTCCTACACAGACCCATGTCTGTGTAAGAGCTGAGCAGTGCGTCTTCATTAACATGCAAGGTGCGCTGCTGCTCTACATGGAAATGGACTTCTCCATGCAAGAATAAGTTTATTCTTGCACGGAGATTCATGAATCTGGCCATATGTTTTATTGTGGTGATTTTCTTTCTGAGACTCTACTGCTATAAAGAAGCCCTTGCTTCACTGGAAGTAATCTAGTAAAAAATAAACACAAAAATAAAAATAGTTCCAGCTGAAGAAGTCAACAGACACTTATATGTATTATTAGCATGATTTTAATATGAATAAATAAAAGGTAGTGACAGCCATTGGAAAGTAGTTCTGCTGTGGACTTCCAACGTCTCATTCCATTTTTTATAGCTGGCAATTGGAGCAATGAGTTAAGGTTATGAGTTGTTAATGAGCTGTAATGTAATCCATGGTTTGAGTCCTTCAGCTTCCATTTGCTTATTCAGCAACAACAAGTCCGCTGACTAGACAGTGTTCTGGGTCAAAACAAAATTTGGGCTTGACTGTTCAATGACATGCCTTGTAGCTAGATATGAACATATTAAGCAAAGTGACTGAGCTACTATTTTAACAGTTTACAGAAAATGTTTTGGTAGCTTGAGAGAAGAACCTTTCTCACAACAATGTGAAAAAAAGCATTAAAACAGAAAGTTACAGTTCAAATATTCCATTCTCACTGTAGATAAACATTGTGTTATTATTCATTAAAAAAGAACATTTGAGCACAATTGAGATAAAATTGCATGAATATAAATGATTCACATTATAAAATTCATGAAAGCTGAATCTGCTTAAATGCTTTGCATTGGCTTTTTAAAGTAAAAGATCAAGCTGACTCAGTAGAGAAAGGCTTACTCAGATATCTGCATACAGAGTAAATGTTTCAAAATGGAGAGTTACACAAGGTTCAGAACTGAGACTTATCACATTTAGTGCTGTTGTAGACAGTATTGCGATTAAGTGAGAAAAGCAAACATCACTGTATACAAATGACTCTGAGATATGCAACACTGTAATTTTTAAGTGTAGGTCAGGAGGCTCAATGCTGCGGATAGAATGTTGCACATATATATGCATGCATGCATGTATGTTATTTGTATAGATATAGATACAGATATAGGTACAGGTATAGATAGATATATATGTATGCATGTAATGTATGCATGGATTTATTTTATTTGTTTATTAAACAGGTAGTCCAAATGTATCTTTTAAAGGGAGCTACAGAAGCAATAACTGGGTAAGCAATGTTTTTAGAGGGACACAGTATGTAACAGTAGAATCAAACTCAGTACTACGTGGAGCTCAAAGCCGTAAACTAATTGCTGTACTGTCAGCTAGTAAACAAAGATCAGAGTTATAGCAACATAAATTAAGTTCATAGAACTGAAAAGTACCAAAGCAGGAGAAGGAAACACACATTAAAATAGTATTGATAAAACTGACTGAAAGAAACAATGTCAGGCATTCTTGAAGCAGCAGATATTAAAAATTAGGAAAAAGTTAGATCTTTGAGGGAATGCATAATTACTGTTGATAAAGCTAACATCTTATTTTCAAATTGTATCCACCTTGAGAAGTATATTTAACCTTTCTAAGCATTACTTTTTTAAGCTAAGAATAAAGAAAAGTTACAAGGATAATAACACTTACTTCAGACTTTGGCTATTGAGGACAGGACTGATACAGACAGAAATCTTCACTGCATTATTTGACTCTGTAAACACATCTATGTACTCAGTTTTATAAGGCAGTTTTCAGGTGGGTGAATCATAGAAACACTTTTGAAAATATTTAGGATTTACATCTTATGGATTTCTATATCATGGGTAGTTCATTAATTTTTGTGGGCTGGTAGAATGCAAAATGGTATGAAGTCAGACCTTCTTACTTCACATTGCTGCTGCTGTATTGTTTGGATAAAAAAGAAATGATCTACATTAAGCAACCCCAGGTACGTTATATGCTCTAAAGCCAAAGTATCTTTGAAAAATGGTAGATGTGAGGGAAAAATGTCCTTCTCTGTGTTATAAATGTTTACACCTTCTTTCTCCATCATCCTGAGATGCATTAACAAAGAATATCCTTGTCCCAAAAACAGAGTTTTGACTGCCATTACTGACTCTCCACTCCACTTATAACACTCAAAGGCTGTTAAACAAAAACAAAATTTTCTGATTTGCACTCCTGACAGATTCACACCATTTTTATCTCATAAAATATGTAAAATAGTTTGCTATAATATATAGGGTCTCCTTTCTTCTAAATTCCATGCCATTATAAATCAACAACTTGTTTGCACCCCCCCCCCCCGATTAAGAAGAAAGCTTCCAATGAGTGAAGCAAGTATTTAAAGCTTAGTACTTTAAACAATACCCAGTTAAGGGGAATACAGGAAGTTGATTTCACCCTCACCCTGCCTCCATTCAAAACTACAATGACTGAAAAAGCATTTTTAAGATCAGAACCTATCACCTGGAATTAGCTACCAACAGAAATCAGAGCATCAGCATCACTGAATGAACTGAAAAGGGTATTATGTACTCTCCTAATCAATAAACCCATGTGCTAGTGCTTCAGAGACCAGAGATAATAGCAAGTTAAGCCAAAAAAGTGTCAAGTTATTTTTATCTTTCTTCATTCCTTCTAACCAGCAATGACCACACATTATCCTGGATATGCACCATTCTTACTCTGTGCATTATAATCTCTGCACTTATCTGTATGTGATGTTATTTAACTATCTTTATACAAATATAAACTCTATCTGAATGCAATGCTATCTAAACAACTGTATATAATCAAATGTTACTCCACTTTGCCTAACTGCACACTCTCATTAATGGTGCGTGTATAATATATCTGTATTAACATGTATAAAGAGCTCTGTATAAGAGCAAATATGGCAAATTTTATGTAAAACTGCTGTCTGAGCCCAGGTTATGGTTGAAAAGGGTCAACAGACGAGTTCACGTACCATTAACAGATAGTAAGAAAGTAAGATAGGAAGGAAGTAAATAAATAAATACATATGCTGTGCAGATGCGAAACAAAATACTTTTCTCCCTAAGCCTCCACTGAAAATGGCGTCTGTCCCAGTCGGACTGTACTGGTAAAAAATGTTAAATAAATAAATAAGAACATCATGGACCACAGTCCATTAAGTTTGTGGAATCCAGTGCATTTTGCAGATATCACCAGGAAACTTGTCGATAACATTGTAATATGTAAATCTTCTTTTTCTTTTGGCTTTTCCCGGTTAGGGGTCACCACAGCAGATCATCTGTTCGCTCATGACTGGCAGTGGAGTTTTACAGTGTTGAGTTGCCAGCCCTGCATCCAACCTTCCACAGAAGGCACACACACGCACACACTCACACCTAGCACCAATTTGGAGTGTCCAATCCACCTACTGCATGTCTTTGGGATGTGGGAGGAAACCGGAGAACCCGGAGGAAACCCACGTGACTACAGGGAGGACATGCAGACTCCACAGAGAAGGCACCCCAGCCGAGAATCGAACTGAAGAACCTCTTGCTGTGAGGCGGCAACACTAACTGCTGCACCACCGTGGCCACCCAACATTGTAATTTGTAAATGTACTACAAAAATCTCAGAATAACTCAGCACACAATGGAATATCACAGTTGCAATGGTACACTAAACAAATCTGCAAGTAATCCATAAGTAATGAGAAATGGTTGTCCAATCACATTGTATGTAACAAACTTACAGAAAGAGGACCACAATTCAAGCAGTCTGATAGTTGTACGGGTATATATATATATATATATATATATATATATATATATATAAATAAATAAAACAGAATCTGTCCAGTAAAGTTAAGGACGACTATGGTGTATAACTGACTCTGTTATGATGCCAATACAAAAAAAAAATAGCCAACTGTCTCAATGTAAGATGCATAGCATTTGGAACATATATTTTCTAAAATATGCCATGAAACATTACAGACAACTATGGATATCTCCATAACACATGGATTAATAAAATATGCCACCTTGGACTTATGGATTCCAATAGAATCCATAAGTTTTGTAATAAAAAAATTAAAAGCAAAGGGCAATCACAGCCACATTGCCACAGCTAACATTTGCTGACAATGCATTTGGGAGTTGCGTGGGTGACACAAGTAACATATGCACTTAAGTAAAGTGTGATATAGAAAAGAAGATGTGGATATGGGTGAAAAAGACAGTCACACAAGTGGGATGTTGGAATTGGAAAATCTAAAGTTAAGTCAGAGGGGCAGGGGCAATTTATTTATTTTTTTTTATTTTTTGATGGGAATAGGAAAAGAGGAGGAGAAGGACACCACAGCAGGTATACACATAGAAGATGTAGCACAACACAAAACAGACAAAGTTTGCAAAAAAATAGTAAGGACAGGTACGTTACACAGATGGCACACTGTACAACACAGGCAATGGGAAGTTGACAAACAGGGTGGGGATGCATACCAGCCATGGTAAAATGCAGAAAAACATATCTACCTATGGGCTATCATGTTATGACATGCCACAAACTGTATGGCAGTCATAATTAGATGTGTATGTCCAATGGAAGATGTGTGTTCTTGGGTAATAAATTAGGATTACAGTACATATTGGATAAATATACACATATCCAGTTAGTCTGTCAGCAGTGCAGGTGTAAGCCAAGCAGCATCACAGATGAGCATGTGCAGGTTTAACAGTGCTAGACAACTCCAGCAGAGGGCAGAACCAAACCTATGATGATGCATGGGAAAGTCAAACAACCAAGCTCAGTGCCAAACAAAAGAGCTACAGAAGAGCAACAAAGGCTGCTATACACACAAATAGGTGTACAAAACCCAAACAAATGTGCAATGGAATGTGTATATCTTACACACATATGCCATGTCAAAGGCAACACACAAGTGTACATGTGTGTATATGTCGGTTAGTGGCCTACACCCCCCAAGTCAGGAAGTCCTTCTACGTGGCACACCTCATCATAAAAGGGTTCTCATCCAGGAAAAAAGAGGTAATTGTTCCCCTCTGCTCGTCACTCATTAGACCCATTATAGAGTACAATGCCCCTTTTGGAATGTACCTCACAAGACATCTGTAGCAGCTGGAAAGGCCACAGAAGTACCTCACAAAGAGGATTACTGGCCTCAAACAAATGCCCTACAGTGACCGCCTCAAAAACTCCAGCTTTATTCCGTAGCATTTCACCTACTCCGAGGTGATCTCTGTCTAACATATAAAGCTATGTCAAATCCAGAGCTGTTGGACATGCTACACCTAAAGAAATCCCAATCCCTCCGAGCTACACACTCTAGGGACCTAAACCTTGTCACCACAATAAACAGGACATGCTGGAGGGATAGATTCCTGTCCCAAAGTCTTCCTATACTCTGGAACAAGCTACCCATCTATGTTAAGCAAAGTTCTTCATTAGCACTCTTCAAGAAAAATCTTTATGAGTGGATGGGAAATAGGAAATACACCCTGGGGATCACTTCTTTGTCTCTGCTTGACAGTGGCACAGGAAAATAACTTTCTTGGGTGGCATAAGCTATGGAACCTTGCTGGCTAGGCTTACGTAGCCCCTTTGGCTGATAGCCTAGTACCTACCTATGAACCTATGAACATATATATATATATATATATATATATATATATATATATATATATGTGTGTGTGTGTATGTGAGTTCCATACACTAGATCGAATTTTCACTAATTCAAAATAGTGCATGGAATGCTCACAGCAGTGAAAGTGCACTTAATCAAAAGTGCACTTACGTGAAGTTCAGTACAATGAACGGATGTTGTACTGAACTTCTATGCAGTACTCACAGACCTTAGGGTTAGGGCATGGGTCATAGTAAGGGGATATCCCCTTACCATGACCCATGCCCAAACCCTAAGGTCTGTGATGACTGCAGTGCAGTGAAGGGCATAGCATTGTCCTCCACTATGGTGCGATAGTCACCAACCTTAGGGTTAGGGCATGGGTTAGGGTAAGGGGATAACTTTACTAACTATCCCCTTACCCTAACCCGTGCCCTAGCCCTAAGGTCCGTGACTATCACACCATAGTGGAGGACATAGTTTGTTTTTATGTCCTCTGTGCTGCGGTGTTTTCGGTGAAGTGCACTTACGCAAAAGTTCACTTTTGTTAAAGTGAACTTTCACAGAAGTGAGGCTTGCTATTACAAGTTTGAAGTAGTAAACTTTCATTCTTGTAATAGGAATCCATATATATAGGTTCATAGGTAGGTACTAGGCTATCTGCCCTAGGGCATTTATAAGCCTAGCCAGAATGTGTTGGTTTTCGCCTCCCTTTTAGACTAGATTCCTGAGCCTCTGTCCAGCAGGGCCATAGAAGTGATCCCAGGAACAAATTTATAATTTCCCATCCACTCATCAAGATTTCTCTTGAAGAGGGTCAGCGAGGAGCTCTGCCTAACATGGACTGGGATTCTATTCCAGAGCGAGGGAAGCCTTTGGGATATGAATCTATCCCTCCAGCATGTCCTATTTATTGTTGTGCTAAGGTTTAAGTCCCTGGAGCGTGTAGCCCAAATGGATCTGGTTTTCTTGAGGTGGAGCATGTCCAACAATTCCTTGTTAGACATGGCCTTGTATGTCAGGCAAAGATCACCTCTGAGTAAGCGGTAAGCAACTGAGTAAAGCTGGAGTTTCTTTAATTGAGCTGCATAGGGCATCTGTTTGTGGCCCACAATTCTCTTGGTGATGTATTTTTGAGGTCTCTCCAGCTGTTGCAGGTGTCGGGTAAGGTACATCCCAAATGGGGCATTGTACTCAATTATGGGCCTGATGAGCGATGAGTAGAGGGGCACAATGACCTCTCTTGATTTAGATGTGAACCCTTTCCTGATTAGGTGGGCTATATAGAAGGTTTTTCTAACCACTCTGGCAATGTGATTGTCAAAGGAGAGGTTACTATCTACTTGGGTCCCCAGATCCCTGATTACTTCTTCCGTAATTAGTGGATTACCTCCTATATGGTAGTTTGTGGGCACTTTGTTTTTCCCAAAGGGGATGACTATGCATTTTTTTGCATTTAGCTTGAGGCCATGGTTCTGACACCAGGTATCAGTCTTCGTAAGGCCCTTCTGTAGGATGCTTGTGTCAGCTGGAGAGTCGATTATGGCTCCCAGTTTGCAATCATCTGCGAACTTGGTCAGCCACAGTTCTCCCGTGTTCGCCTGTACCTCAGAGAAGTATATACCAAACAAGAGGAGTCCCAGGACTGATCCCTGTGGGACACCACTTGTAACTGGTTTAGAGTCGGACATGGCACCCGCAACTCTGACCATGTGAGTTCTATCCCTGAGCCAGTTTGCAACCCATCTTGTGACATATGGGTTGATATTTAAGCTGGTAAGCTTATTTATGATACCAGAGTGGGGTATTGTGTCGAAGGCTGTGTGGACTACCTTTTCCTCATCTAAGGCTTTAGTAACTGTTTCAAAGAAGTCAACTAGGTTTAAGAGGCAAGATCTGCCCTTAACAAAGCCAAATTGGGTGGGGTCCAGTGTTTGGAGGTTCCCAATGTCTTTGTTTATGAGATCCATGATGATGCGCTCCATAGCCTTGCAGACCAGGCTAGTCAGGCTTATAGGGCGATAGTTCCTGGGATCTGTTGTGGAGCCACCTTTGTGGAGTAGGATCACTGTTGCTGTACACCATTCATTGGGTACATAACCTGTGGTAAGGCTGAGTTGGAACAGTGAATTCATGTGAGGGTTTAGTTCATTTTGGAGCTCATGTAAGATGCAGCCCGGGATACCATCTGGTCCCATTGATGCTGTGTTTTTTACTTTGAAGAGGGCTGCTTTCACCTGTGTGTCTGTGATGTCTGAGGGGCTGCATTCTTCTGGGATAGACACAGGCCCTTTTGGGGGGGGGGGTGAAGTTTGCACTGAACCTGTCCGCCAGGATGTTGGCAATGTCTGTGGGTTCAGTGTATTTTGTGCCATTTTGCACCATCTCAGAGCAGATCTGAGAGCTGCCACCGAGATTTTTGATGTAGCTAAAGAATGCCTTGTGATTATCTTTAGAATCTTTGGCGATTTTTTTTTCGAAGCTGGCCTTTGATGATTTTATGAGGGATTGAAGTTTCTTGCTAGTACTGATCAAGGATGCCTTCCCTTTTTGGGATTTTGCCTTGTCATGTAATAGTTTCCTCCTTTTGTTGTATAGCTTATTTATGGCCAGGGTCCACCAGACTGGTCTCCTGTTCTTGGAGGAGTGAGTCTTGGTTTTACTTGGGATGGCACGATCCATGTATTCCTGTAGGTGCTCATAGAGTGCATTTGTAAAGGATTCTGCAGTTTGGGTAGCATTTTCCATTAGCCCGGGGACTTTGAAACTTTCCACCTCGGTCTTGAGAAGTGTGAAGTTTGCTTTTGAGAAATTTTTCACAGAGGTTTCATTGGTTGGGGGTGGGGTTGGGATGTGGATGTCCATTGTGATAAGTTTATGGTCTGATCTTACCAATGAGGGATTTACCTCTGGTGTGGAACATTGAGCCCCCATGTTGGTGATGACCTAGTCCAATATGTTGTCCCCTCTTGTGGGAGTGGTGACCAGTTGTTCCATGGCATTTGAGTTTATAAACTCCAGGAACCATTGGGAAAAGAGTTGGGACTTGATTAGTTTTCCCAGTCAATGTTTGGGTAGTTGAAATTCCCCAATATCATGATGTTTGGTGAGACCTTCATATTCTCCAATGTTCTCAGGAATGCTGAGTGGGGATCCTGAGACAAGGTGGGTGATCTGCAGCAGGCTATGAACTGAAAAGCAGTTTTGCCTACTGTTAGTTGCACATGGATGGTCTCCGCTGCCTCGTGTAGTGCCACTAACCCGGAGGTGTGGGTATCCTTGATGAAAATGGATACTCCCCCACCTTTAGTATTTCAGTTCAAGTTCTGGGGCTGGAAGGAATGGTATGAGTTGAATCCTTGTAGTGCTGGGGTGCTCTCTGGAGCCTTGAACCAGGTTTCTGTTACTGCACAGATATCGATTTTCTCCATACTGAGGAGTGCCTCAAGTGCATGCATCTTGAGGTTTACAATTCTGGCATTGAGTAGCATTACCCTTAGATTTTTGTTTCTGGTATTGCCTATGGAGGTGGATTTGTCTTTTGAGCCTTGCCTAAAAAAGCCACTATGGGGCTGGCAAGAGCATTAGCCAGTATTCAAAAGGCTAAGGGTGACAGGTGCAAGCCATCCCTACTGAAGCAACGTGGCTTGTCTAGCATGTCATCCCAGGCTGACAGTCACTGGATCCCCTTTGAATGACACCAATAGCTTAGCCAATTGTTAAAATTGATCATTTTGTCTTTCTTGGTGAGGGCAATATGCTACTCAGGGTCATACCGGCCTGGGCTACATGATCAGAGAGCTCCTCTATGTCTCTTTTCATATAGTCCAAGGAGGTACGTCTCAGGTCATTCATACCAACATGGACAATGACAGAGTCATATTTGTACCTGCTGTGGAGTGACCTGAGTGCCTGTGTTATGTGGCAGATCCTGGCTCCTGGCAGGCAGCTTACAGTGACCCTCTCCTTGTTTAGTCTGGTGAGTGGGATGTCAGTGTGCCTGACAATAGAGTCTCCAATTATTAGTGTATTAGGTGTGTTATTTAGTCTTAGGGGCTGTGACTGTGTGGCACACTGACTTCGTGAAGTATGTGATATGTGTAAGTTGTTGTGGGGTAGCGGTTGCTTGGATGTCTGCTTTGGAGGTCTCTGTTGCTTAGGCAGATTTTTATTAAGAGCCTCCGAGTATGTCTTTGTGGGTTTATGTGCCTTGTTTGCTTGGTGTGCTTGGTGTATGTGAGACTGGTTGTGTGGTGCAAGTGGTTTTCTTCTCCTCCTGACTGACTGTGCCAGTCTTGGGTTGAGAGAGCTTGGCCTCCAGTTTGGCTGTATAGTTGCATCTCTCACAAATATTTGAGTTTGTTGGAAGAAGGAGAGGGTTGTCTGTGTACATAAGGCAATTGTAACATTGCCTCAAGATTCCCAGATTCACCAGCTGGACTAGAGAGTATACCTGAAACTGTGCTTTGGACATGCCTGGATAGTTTAAAGAACTGGTTTATTGACTGACCGGAATGGATGAATAGGGAACCTTGTACTTCTGGATAGTATAAGGGGGCATAGTGCTAAGGTTTGTTAGTGCTTACTAAGAAATTTGAGCAAGTGCTGGGCTGTAGAATGAAGGATAAGTGCTTACTTTGAGAGTTTGACTAGTTCTAAGGGAAAAATTGAAGAGCAGACTTTGTGGAGCCGGGAATTGTTAAACACTGCTTAAAGAGCGCTGCGCGACATTGCGCAACATTGCGCGGTGCGCAAAATCATGCAAAACTGTGCTAAAGCAGGTTTTAAGGCAGGGAGTTTGAAAGAGATAGGAAATGGCCCAAAATGGCCAATAAGCTACTAGTTACTGGGCTGAGACCACTCGTCCAGGGACAGATAGGCTTCTCAGAACTCCACACTCTCACTAGTGAACAAAGATATGGGAAACACAGGAACTATGACACAGCCTAGAATTCAGCAATACCTGAAAAGTGGACTATTCCAGTTCAGAAAAGGTGGGAAACAAGGATTTTTTGCTTTGTTTTTTTTTTCTTTTTTTTCACTTATAGAACAGAAACTAGGCACAGGAATATAGTAAATGCTTTAGATCGGCTAGCACACTTGAGTGTGCAGCCTACAACAATTAAACAAGGCAAAAACAACTTTTAAAGTGCAAAACACAAAAAAATGCAGACAAATGAGAAAAAAAAACTTTGCAGAACTCAGATAGCTAGAAAATTCGCTTTTCGGCGAGACTAAACAGTCGCTGGTAGGAAAGCAGAAAAAATACTTATAATCTGTTAAAGTCTCTCTTTCACTCACTGTTGCTTGTAAAACTCTGCAGGTCACCACGAGGAGCTGTGCTGAGTCTGTTACAAGCGAAAAACCACCCTAAAGCAGGTTTTAAGGCAGGGAGATTGAAAGAGATAGGAAATGGCCCAAAACAGCCAATACGGTACTAGTTACTGGGCTGAGACCACTCCTCCAGGGACAGATAGGCTGCTCAGAGCTCCGCACTCTCACTGGTGAACAAAGAAGCTTCCTCCTATCCAAGTAAGGATATGGGCAACACAGGAACTATGACACAGCCTAGAATTCAGCAATACCTGAAAACTGGACTATTCTAGTTCAGAAAAGACAGGAAACAAGGATTGTTTTTTGTTTTTTTTCTTATATATATATATATATATATATATATATATATATATATATATATATGGGACAGATAAATACCTGTCAAATCTGTATGAATACTCAGGTGAATGCAGAATATTGACACTTACTGTAGGGATCTATGACTGCATCTGCACCTCAGTGACCCTCCTCTTAGCTCCTGTGTGTCACTCTGATGCAGGTCATCACAGATGTGGTGAACCTGCACTCCACTGCTGTAGATCCCTGTCCTCCTTTGGTGCTCCCTTGCAATCCAGTTCCATACCTCTGTCATAGCAAAGCTCCTGGGTCTGACTCTAATTCTCTGCTCCAATCCGGCATACACAGTCAACATTTGAGTCTTCACATCATCAGTCCAGTTGGGTGCACAGACATGTCTCAGTCTCCTTGAAGTAGCCATAATGATCCTCATGTTGAAGAAATCTGGAAAATACAGACTCAGACAAATGCTCACTGAGGTACCACTCAGTTCAGAGTTAGCAATTATCTAATCAGTAAATGTATCAAAATCAATATTTGAAAGTGGCACTGATGTCATGTTATCAGATCACTGGAAGATAATTGGAATGTGCCAAATGGTACCATTTATCAATACCGTTTCCACAGAAAATCTGAGTGTTAGAGTGCATGAAGCCAAATTATGTGGAGTTGTGCAAATAGGATTCCAAAAACTTGAATTTTTAAGAACTTCATTAATTATGTTTGGTGCAAATGGTACTTAAAGGTGAGTGCACATTTGGTGCACTTTGACTCTGTGATTTGGAGTGAGAGGTACATTGGCAACTGGTAGCATTTCAGTTTTGATAATTACTAAATCTCTTCAAGACAGTAATTTCCAAAGATAACGGTTTAAATTCATTTTTACTCAAAATGTTATCTTTAACAGAAGTTGTTAGCAGTTACTGGAGTGATGTTTTTTGAACGTTATACATACAGGTGTTGCTATTGTAAATAACTGATTTCAGTCCCATAAGCAGTTGTATAGACAGACTTACATTGCAAATGTTAACAGTATATAATGGCTGATTTATGGATCATCTGCAATTCTTAATTAATTCCTTGCATTCTATGGTATGACTGTGGAAACCTACGGATTCTGACACTAGCCATATGTGCTATGTTATGTTGATATTACAGATATTTCTTAATTCATATTTCCTACTGTAATGCCTTCCCTGGTAAGGTCAGCCCACAAAATGGTCTCCTTTGAAGTAAAAATAAAGCCTGGACCCTCAGCTAAACCATGAATATTGAGGAATTATTCTTAGGCTAACCTCCTACTATTAAATGAGAACCCAGAAAAATTTCAAGCCCCCATAAACCCTGAGAACACTTCTGCCTATGCAGAACTGTTCACAGAAACCCTGTACAAGCATGTTAATAGCTGCATATAGGTAGCTGTACCCTCCAGGAAGAAGTACAGAACTAACTCAAAAAACAATACACCCAGGTAGAATTACAAAATCAATTGGATGTATAACAGGATGAAGAAAATCATGGCAAAAATTAGGAGGTGCAGCTCCCAGCAGGATAAAAGCACTCTCATCAAAATAACAAACAACTCAGAGGACAAATAAAGTCTACCAAAGCCAAATTTAAGGTAGGTTTGGCCTCCCAGGCCAATGACAACCACAAAGCATTCTTTACCTACATCCGCAACCTCAAAGGCAATACACAATTGTATGCAGAGCTCATTGTAAATGGAGCCACCTATACTGAGCCAGAAGATATAGCAAACCTCCTGGCTGATAAATTCAGCTCCAACTTTACTCCACTCTCCCCCTCAACCTTCCCTCAGGAAGTATCATTAAATATAACTCCCCCTACTATCACTAAGGAACAGGTCCTTAATGCCCTCTCTAAGACCAAGAACACTGCATCAGTGGGCCCATAAAATGTCCCAGGATGCCTAGTAAATAGCATGAAACGTGACCTATCAGAGCCTCTGGAATTACTATTTAACTGTAGCCTCCAAACAGGCTTTGTACCTCATGAATGGAAAAAGGCAACAGTCATCCCTCTGCACAATGGTGTACCATCTACAGACTGTGGAAACTACAGACCCATAAGTCTCACTAGTATGTGTAAAACTATGGAAAATATTATCATGGAGAAGATCAACAGAGACAGAGTAAACCTCCAGACACTGAACCCAACCCAGTTTGGTTTTGTCAAGGGCAGATCATGCCTACTCAGCCTGGTGGACTTCTTTGAGAAGGTCATCAAAGCAATGGATGGAAGCAAAATCATTCACACTGCCTACCTTGACCTGGCCAAGGCATTTGACACAATACTGCAGTTGGGCATTGTTGACAAATTCAGGAGGTTAGGTACAAACCCATATGTCACCCAGTGGATAGCCAACTGGCTCACATATAGGATCCAGGAAGTTAGAACTGGGAAGTCCACCTCTATAAAGAGGCCAGTCACAAGTGGAGATCCTCAGGGATCAGTTCTTGGACCGCTCCTTTTTGGCATTTGCTTCTCAGAATTCAAGGCCAATGTCAGTGGTCTCTGGGTGACTAAATCTGCAGATGATTGCAAATCAGGAGCTGTGACTGAATCTTACACTGACACAAATGTTCTCCAGGAGGGGCTGACACAGACAAACAACTGGTGTCAGAGCCATGGACTAAAACTAAATGTCAAGAAATGCATAATAGCATCCTGGCCTCACTGCATACAGCAAGAAGGGAGCAACACATCCCTGGGCATGGGACTGAAGCTGGAGTTCCAAGCTGAACATGTATGTCTTTCTTTCCATTACGTGGCTGGGTATAGAGACAATCACTGCATATTTCTGTAGCACACATATTCATGTATTGCTGCTTTTGATTTACAGCAGCAGAGTTGAGCCATGTACACACATCAACACAGGGTGTGGATTATGAGCATAAGTCTAATGACATGTATTCATGCAACTGAAGTACAGACAGGGTAGTCCAAATATCATGCTGACTGCACAAACATTGTGCTGTTTGCATTAATATTTCTAGGTCCATCTACTTCAGGACTAAACCAGGGATTAGCAGGTGAGCAACTCCATACTGTTAATGTGACCACTACCTTGTTATTCCCTCAGCCTCATTTCATGGTACTGCTGTTTACTGTCATATTGTTATTTACCTAACATTGTACACTAGAGGTACATTCAGTGGGGGCTCAATCCATAGGGATTCAAGTGCAGACAGATCAGTTATGTTACAGCAACACTGTCATTGCCTGCATCAATACAATTGTCAGTACATTTGTCAATACAGGCCCATCTAGTGTACGGTTGTAACATCCATAATGAGAGTAGTTACAGCTCCTGTTACTGTGTTGTATATGGATGCTGTTAGTATTGTTTCAGCTAAATATGTGTCTGTGTTGTTTTTCACTTTACTTTCCCAATGCAGGATCCACGGTGCAACCCACAACCTCCCCACATCATTGGTTTGTTAGTGGTAGCTATTAACTATGTTTCATAACTGTCACTGCTGTTAATCCTGCTGTTGTCCTTCAGTAATAATGTGTCATTTATTTCTATTACTATGCCAGCCTGCATCAATGTCATCAGTGCACATACAAGTGGTATGTGTATGTCATACCTGCTGTAAGTTTTAACTGTGTTCCCTGATTAATGGTGGCAATGATGTCATCAATAAGGCTGTTTTTTCCCCTACAATAGTTATAGTTCATCCATTCACATCGAGGTTGTCAGGTGTCTGCTTTTTTGTATTCCTCACATATGTCATACATGTTGGTCTTATAACCATATTATATACTCCATGCATGTAGATTCTGTAAAACATACATACAGTAGACCTCATGTAAAGTTATTATGATTTGTAACATTGCAGTGATATATATATGTCATATGTCTTTGATGCTATCCATCATGTGATGTAAACACATTGTCCTGATCTTTGTCTTTTTATCCTGTAGCACATCAGCTATTTGTATCGTTCATCAGCCCATCCAGTGATCATGATGTGGTTGCAAATGTGTCTTAGCTTGGTATTATGTCCCCTGGTGTACAGGACCTTGAAGTATTTGGAGAGTCCATCCATGAGGCTGACAGTGATGTTGCTGTGGATGTAGCCTCAGATATGGAGGTCAATTTGTCTAGCCATTCAGAGGATGATGGCAGAGTGGATGTTGAACAGGGTGAGGCCGTTGACCAACAGACACCAGTTGAGACTGCTGCTGATGGCAGTTCCACACAACCAGAAAGAGGGTATCACAGTAGATGTAGGTGAGCAAATGTTGTGCACAGCCAGGTGTCAGAGGGTGTCTGCCTTCTGCTGCAGGCAAATGAACAGTCAAATCAATGGCATCAGTCAGACATCCGTGCACTTGCATGTGCCACAGATTGCTGGCATAACAGCTATGTGTAATACATAAAGGACAAGAGCGCAGACACAGTGAAATCATGGATGCACTGGCTGCTCAGAATGAGAGTCTACTAGCTGTGGCACAGTAAGTAGAACCCCTTCCCTCCTACAATACTGCAGCAGTGTCATACTGCTAGGAGGATTCTGCACTCCCTGACTGTGATCAGCAGATTGCAACATGGGAGATGCAGGCCACTTGTCTGCAGAACCACCACTGGCCATCAAAAATCAGTCTGTGGTCCAACCTGCACAGAGTCCAACTGCTAGCCCATCTGCTGTGGCCCCACCAGTCTCAGGGCCTTCAACTCACAGTCATGGTCCTTCAATTCAACATGGTGTTGTCATACCATCAATCTCTTCTGTGCAGCAAACATGGCAACATGTTTCTGTACATAGTCGGTGCAAAGGGGGCCATGGTGTGAGACATTAATGAAGTCACCCTAGACTGCGTTAGAGTGTGCCCAGCTGTGTAATAAACACAGCTGGCTCATATTATTGAATTAAGACTGTAGTAAGTTTTCTGTAGCTATTAAACATTATGTATTATGTCCTGTTTGGATTATCTTTCTTCATGTTATTATAGTGTAAGGTTAGGAATGTGTAACACTGATGTGTGTCCCTTACTGTTTTTCATACATTGATACAACAGTCTGAGTGTGTATGCATACATTTGTCACTTGTGCCCTGAATTGATGATCAGTGTTGTGACTCATTTGCATATGTTCATGTTATAATATGTTATCATTATGGTGTTATGTGTGATGGTCAGTGTGTAGATCTAGTGGGTACCTGCCATTAGATGCAATCTGTCTTGCTGTGCTGGAGCAACACCTGAGCATCAATGTTCAGTCTGTGTACTCATGCATATGTGGCTTGTCATGACTCAAAGATGTGGGTATTTGGCACATTTACAAAATGCCCATTCATTTCTTGAACATTCCATATCATATATCATCTGAGCCTGCTACTAAATCAGCATTTACTTTCCTAACTAATTCATTCAATTCACTAACAGTAATTGCTTTTTTAAATTCTTCCTTAACTCAATCTGGAAATTTCTTTACATTCCATTATCTCTTATTTTCCATCCTTATATTCTTATACATATTTTCCTGATGTTCTACTACAATACTTATAATTAGCTCTTGTGTTTTTTCTACCTCTCCTTTTATATTTTTAATTTATCTCATTATGTTAATCTCCTTCTTTGCTATTTTACCCAAATATGCAGATACTTCTACCCTTTCCCTTGTAAACAATGTCTCTGCCTAGTCAGTAATGACTTTTTTTCTTGATTTATTTTATATATTTCTTGTTCCATATCAAAGTACTCACTTGTACTATTTTCTAAATTCTTTAATACAGTTCTATAAATGTTCCCAGAGTTCGCTGATCCTTTCTTACATAGTCCTGCCACTAAAAAAATAAAACACTTTTTATACTTCTTTTGAAGTGTTTTATGGTTACATGATCATTCCAGAAGTGTGATCCTTACCACTCTAGTTTCATCCTATACCTTTTCACAGACTATTTGTATTCCCTTTTCTATTTAATGTACTCCGTTTCTACTATCACCCCCATCCATATTGCTAAATGGTTTGAAAAAACATCACAACTGCATCACCACTTGCTTTCCCCAAGCCTTCTGACAATACAAAATAATCAATTTCAGATCCAGGTGCCCCCTCCTATAAGTTCCTTGACTTGTTTTCATCACAGCTAAGTTACCACGTTATCACTTCCTCCATTTTTACATTTTACCATGTTTTTATGTCTAACTCTTAAATCACAATTAAAGTCCCCTGCTATTATAATTTTCATGTCAATCACCACATAGTCTAATATGTGATGAAATATAATCTCACTTTCCTTGCTAGAAATATATGCATATAATGCTATAATTCTCTCCACCTGACATCCTCAACAGTTAATCTTCCCATCCTTATCAATGTTGCATCTAGTATTTTCACTGCTTTTCATACAGTACAACCACTCCAATACAACTTTCACTTTTTAAGTTTCATATTATGTTTCCAACCCACAATTTTTCTTTTTGCAGTCTTTCTTCACTTGTCAGGAATCTTACATTCACATCCCACTTAACAAACCATTTCAGTATCCCAACACTTCTTACAGCGTTAATAATACTGTTCACATTAACTGAAAGTACTCTACAATTGTTGCTTTTCCTTCTTTTAATTTTAAAGGAAATATTTAATTTCTTTTTATTTTTATTCTTAATATATGTATATATATATATATATATATATATATATATATATATATATATACTATTGTTTTAATGTTTATCCTGGGTTTATGCACAAATAATCATATTTGTATTGGCTAGAACTTCAAAAACCTCTTAGCGTCAGTTCTTTTTTCTGATTTCTCTTCCTGCATGTAATATCCCCCCTTCCATATTTTTCTTCATTTATAGCTTCTTCTGCACCCTCACTTACAGCCTCTTGCCATCCTTCCTTGTGCATGTTCCCTTCCCTTTACCCTTATTCTTCATTATTTCCTGTTTGCTCTTGAAAATCCATTCAAAAGTGTCCATTTTTTACACAAACTGCATTCAAATGCACATCTTCTTGCTATATCACATTTCTCCTCATACTGGTTACAATGTATCTTGTCACAATCATTAATTAAATGAGAAAAGTCCCTATAAAAGCAATATGATTTAAGCTGGCTGGTATATCTTAATGTCTGTCTATGACCACCCTCAAATATAACACCTGCCAAGTGTTTCACCATGCTTTTTTTCACATTTCAGAATAGCTTCCAACCTCTATCCATCCATTCCATAAGTTTCTCTTATCTCTGACTTTCACAGTGTTATCAACAGTTTCATACAAACCTTGCATGCATTTTTAATATCCTTTTTCCCAGTCAGCGGTAGCATTGTCGCCTCACAGCAAAAGGTTCTCCCATTCGATTCTCGGCTGGAGTGCCTTCTGTGTGGAGTCTGCATGTCCTCCCCACAGTCGAGTGACATTCGAAAGACATGCGTGAATGGGCATGCCTTCATTGAAGGTTAGGCGTCGAGCTGGCACGTCAGCACCATAAAAAAAAAATCTACTGTCAGTCATTAGCGGAACGGAGTTCTGCTGTTGCCACCCCTAACCGGGAAAAGCCAAAAGAAGCAGAAGAAGATCAGTTCTAAAAGTAACATTTTTAACAGTTGAGATACTACCAGAAAACAAATAATTGCTCCATGGATAAATGTCCTTTTTTTACACAGTTCCAGAAATTTCATAATCCCTCCCTTAGTTTCAAATGTTAAGTCACACAAAGTCTCTGTTCCTATATGTATAAAAGATTGAATTTCTTGAGCTTTAAATCCCAGAAGAGTTACCAAATTGCCCAATACATAATATCTGTCTTATTACATGTAAATTTTTTGTTTTATTCTCATAGGTTCTTTTTAAAACAGTTTTACTTGCAGTTTGTTGCAGTCCTAGCTAACAAATTAAAAAAAGCAAATAGATAAGTGGCTTGCAGTGTGACATGGGGACGTACTGAATGGTCATGCAACTGTTATCCTCACCACCATGAAACTACTAGTATGAAATGGGGAACATATGCCAACTCCAGGACTATAGAATCTCGAGTGTTCCTCTTACTCTGAGTTAGAAGTACAACCACCTGCAAAAATTTTGAAAGCGTAACAGTGGGTTTCAGAATTTACTGTTATACTGTTGGATTTGCTCCTTATTTTATAAAGTCTCAAGACTCAAATTAGTGGGTTTTCAAATTCTGATAGTGAACCATGTGACTCTTTAAAACCATTTAACTTTCTTGGAGTCCCAAATGAACCCTGGAAATAAGATACTGGGATATCATTCATAATTAAAGGCACAACAGCACATCTCATGCTGCACAGATAAACTGAGTTGTGCTAGAAGACCTTTAAGCGATTGATATCCATGCACATTCCATTTAGGGTTACAGCTAATTAAAAGGGAAATTGCATACCTAGAAATTGCTCACCTGGGCAGTTTAAACAACTGTATATTCAAATGCCGTATTAGTCTGTGCTAGTAGGTAGTGGAGATACCTAGCAGACCACTCAGAAGCACACACTCCTCCCACACATAGGCACCCTGTATGAGCACTCAGACACTCATGCTTACTCACAAAAAAAAAAAATAGTGACATATACACACACACAAACACAAACGTACATATATCCAATGCACTCTGCATGGGCACTCAGATATTCAC